>NC_072777.1:26069329-26276949 GCF_022539595.1 Amphiprion ocellaris | reverse complement strand
GACATACTAAACTATGACGTTTTTGTCACATTTTGGACGACATACTAAACTATGACATTTTTGTCACATTTTGGACGACATACTAAACTATGACGTTTTTGTCACATTTTGGACGACATACTAAACTATGACGTTTTTGTCACATTTTGGACGACATACTAAACTATGATGTTTTTGTCACATTTTGGACGACATACTAACCTATGACTTTTTTGTCACTATTTTGGACGACATACTAAACTATGACATTTTTGTCACATTTTGGACGACATACTAAACTATGACGTTTTTGTCACATTTTGGACGACATACTAAACTATGACGTTTTTGTCACATTTTGGACGACATACTAAACTATGACATTTTTGTCACATTTTGGACGACATACTAAACTATGACGTTTTGTCACATTTTGGACGACATACTAAACTATGACATTTTTGTCACATTTTGGACGACATACTAAACTATGACATTTTTGTCACATTTTGGACGACATACTAAACTATGACGTTTTTGTCACATTTTGGAACGACATACTAAACTATGACGTTTTTGTCACATTTTGGACGACATACTAAACTATGACATTTTTGTTATATTTTGGACGACATACTAAACTATGACGTTTTTGTCACATTTTGGACGACATACTAAACTATGACATTTTTGTTATATTTTGGACGACATACTAACCTATGACATTTTTGTCACATTTTGGACGACGTATAAAACTATGACGTTTTTGTCACATTTTGGACGACATACTAAACTATGACGTTTTTGTCACATTTTGGACGACATACTAAACTATGACGTTTTTGTCACATTTTGGACGACATACTAAACTATGACGTTTTTGTCCCATTTTGGACGACATACTAAACTATGACGTTTTTGTCACATTTTGGACGACATACTAAACTATGATGTTTTTGTCACATTTTGGACGACATACTAACCTATGACATTTTTGTCACATTTTGGACGACATACTAAACTATGACGTTTTTGTCACATTTTGGACGACATACTAAACTATGACGTTTTTGTCACATTTTGGACGACATACTAAACTATGACGTTTTTGTCACATTTGGGACGACATACTAAACTATGACATTTTTGTTATATTTTGGACGACATACTAAACTATGATGTTTTTGTCACATTTTGGACGACATACTAAACTATGACATTTTTGTTATATTTTGGACGACATACTAAACTATGATGTTTTTGTCACATTTTGGACGACATACTAAACTATGACATTTTTGTTATATTTTGGACGACATACTAACCTATGACATTTTTGTCACATTTTGGACGACGTATAAAACTATGACGTTTTTGTCACATTTTGGACGACATACTAAACTATGACATTTTTGTCACATTTTGGACGACATACTAAACTATGACGTTTTTTTCACATTTTGGACGACATACTAAACTATGACATTTTTGTCACATTTTGGACTACATACTAAACTACGACGTTTTTGTCACATTTTGGACGACATACTAAACTATGACGTTTTTTTCCCATTTTGGACGACATACTAAACTATGACGCTTTTGTCACATTTTGGACGACATACTAAACTATGACGTTTTTGTCACATTTTGGACGACATACTAAACTATGACGTTTTTGTCACATTTTGGACGACATACTAAACTATGATGTTTTTGTCACATTTTGGACGACATACTAACCTATGACATTTTTGTCACATTTTGGACGACATACTAAACTATGACGTTTTTGTCACATTTTGGACGACATACTAAACTATGACGTTTTTGTCACATTTTGGACTACATACTAAACTATGACGTTTTTGTCACATTTGGGACGACATACTAAACTATGACATTTTTGTTATATTTTGGACGACATACTAAACTATGATGTTTTTGTCACATTTTGGACGACATACTAAACTATGATGTTTTTGTCACATTTTGGACGACATACTAAACTATGACATTTTTGTTATATTTTGGACGACATACTAACCTATGACATTTTTGTCACATTTTGGACGACGTATAAAACTATGACGTTTTTGTCATATTTTGAACGACATACTAAACTATGACGTTTTTGTCATATTTTGGACGACTAACTAAATTCATGACGATTTTTTTTTCAAAGAAAACCGTTCTGGAGTGTTTTTCACGGCCTCCTTTACATTATTTCATCTTATGGCACGTTTTTACAACATGTTGAAAAATCTCATTTTTTTTCGACATAGTATACTATGGCGTTTTTTTTTTGCGCCAAAATTCATGATGATTTTTTATTCAAAGAAAACCTTCCTGGAGTGTTTTTCACGGCCTCCTTTACATTATTTCATCATATGGCACGTTTTTACAACATGTTGAAAAATCGCATTTTTTTTCGACATACTATACTATGGTGTTTTTTTGCGCCAAAATTCATGATGATTTTTTTTTCAAAGTAAACATTACCATAGTTTTTTTCACGGCCTCCTTTACATTATTTCATCATATGGCACGTTTTTACAACATGTTGAAAAATCACATTTTTTTTTTCGAAATAGTATACTATGGCGTTTTTTTTTGTGCCAAAATTCATGATGATTTTTTTTTTCAAAGAAAACCTTTCTGGAGTGTTTTTCACGGCCTCCTTTACATTATTTCATCTTATGTCACGTTTTTACAACATGTTGAAAAATCACATTTTTTTTTCGACATAGTATACTATGGCGTTTTTTTTGCGCCAAAATTCATGATGATTTTTTTTTTCAAAGAAAACCTTACCATAGTGTTTTTCACGGCCTCCTTTACATTATTTCATGATAGGGCATGTTTTCACAACATGTTGAAAAATTTTTTTGCGACATGCTATACTATGACATTTTTTGAGCTACATGCTATACTATGATGTTTTTTGGACGACATGCTATACTATGAGGTTTTTTGGACCAAAGGCTATACTATGATGTTTATTGAGTGACATGCTATACTATGATGTTTTTAGAGCGACATGCTATACTATGACGTTTTTAGAGCCACATGCTATACTATGACGTTTTTAGAGCGACATGCTAGACTATGACGTTTTTTGGACGATTCTTAGAAAGAAGCGGCAGCGGGCATGCGGCCAAAATTAAGTTTACTTGAACCAGTGATCTTGAAATTGAAGAGACACAAGAGGTGAATAGCACTTGTCCTTAGTTCACTACTAACACTAACTCAGAGAGTCAAGACCACTGCTGCTACTGGTCACAGTCCTTTGACAGAGCAAGGAGGGGAATCCAATATATATTCAACAAAAGTTATTATGGTTTTGCTGGTATTGGGTTGGACAGTTCCCCGAATGTATCACTGTCGTCCTCCTTAATACACACGGATACAAAAATAAAACAAGGAAAATGAGGCACAAAGGCATCTGTGTGTGTGTGTGTAAGACAGAGAGAGAGGTCTCCTGTCCTGTTACCTAAGACAGTAATAATCAATATTGAGCACAGGGCAGGTTATCAATGACTCCCCTGCACAGCTACCCCCTGTTGGTGTCAGCTCTAATCAATTCATACTTTATCAAATCAGCACTTCACCACGAGCGTGCCCGAGTCACTGTTACTATCGTGGAGCAACACACCGAGCGTCCTCTCTGCAGTCAAAGACATGTCAGGGAAGAATTATGACCTGATGCTGTTCACATAAATAGGAAACCTGAAGCCAAACACAAAGATGCTGTTAAATCCAGCCCATAAGCACTCAGAGTGGATTCGGAAGGAAAGTTAAATTCCTTTTCTTCAAGGACTACAATTGTGTGATGGTGAGCCATCTTACAGAGGACTCCTTTCATCCTGTAGCCTCTGAATGGTAAATTAAGCTGTGCAATTATCCCCTGTGATTGACAAAGGCTATTGCAGTATCCAGTAAAGCGGGATGAAACTTAGACTCCTGTTTTATCGGCATCCTGACACCTCCTGGCTCTGCTGTGTAAACGGAGTCTGCCTTGCTGAATTCATGCCATCATCTTCAACACAAGGCAATCAGGTAATGATTCAAGCCGCCGCCGTGATGCTATTTGAGGAAATTGTGTGCATCCTTCCACCCAGCTATCTAGATTACGCTTCATCCACTTATCAGCTGCGGCAGAGCTTTGAAATTGTGACATGGAATGACGCATGATTAGTGCTGTGCTAAACAAAAGTGTAAATTAAGCCCGGCGCACATGCAATAAATTATTTTATCATTGCACATAAAGAAAAAGCAACATCTCTGGCAATCTGCACAAGGTCTTTTGAAACACTAGTTGGGACGATGCGGCACAACAGGAGGTTGCATCAGCTGCACCCCGACAATCATGACTTCTCTGTAATAATTCTAGACAACTTTCAAACGCAGAACAACACACACTGTACAAAGTTCCCTCCTATCAGTAGTAGTTGGTATAACTGTCAGGAAATGCAGCTGTGTCTAAAACACCTCAGAGGGCAGCTTAGATATAAAAGCAGACTTTGATGATCAGTATGTAGAATATACAGTGCACTCATATAGCAACGTGCCCACAAATGCACTAAACCTCTTGATCCCTTCAGTGTAAAACGTTAACCCAACGACTTGCCTGTCCCTGCTGTTTCTGTCCAATCTCTAAGTGTGTACAGAGATGGACCACAATGGCTTTATTACAGATACACCTCAACATGCAGTTTCTCATCCTGGCTTAAATATTGACTTAGTTTGTCCTTCAAATAGGGATAGACTGATCTTTACAAAGTATTTACTGATGGTTCTGGGAGGGTCTCGCAGACGTTGATAAGTGAGGGCCGTGGGGAAATGAAAAAAATAAAAGAAATACAATATGAAAGCTAATCTGCTTTCGAACACATTCTTACCAGGGATTTCTCTCTTCAGGTCACCTAAATCTGATGACAGGTACTGTTTTTTGTCTGGTGATGTTGACCTGTTCTTTATTCCTTCTACTCTCACAAATTTGAAGTGTTGCAAGTTTTTTTATTTTTTTTCTTTGTGGACTTCCACTGACTCATTATTTGATTTTTCACATTCCCCCGGTTGTCTGCAGTGCTGTGCTGCGTTGGCTGATGACAGAGGCATCGCTGGTGGACAGTTGGCCACAAAAGAGTGAAAAAAAGAGAGTCCCCTGGAAATTATTTCAAGTCGATGCAATGTCCTCGACACAACTGTGTGTGTGCATTAGAGAGAGATACAGGGGGGCTTGGATTGCTGCAGTAAAACCTTGGCATTAATCTGTTAGCCCTCACCTTTTCCCCTTCGGTGCTATCATTCTGTCAACACAAAGGCTTGACCTTTTGCTCCTTGTCGTCTGAGCTGAGTCTTAGCCCTGGCAGCGCAGTCTTTTCTTTTTCGAAGCGCTGCCAGCAGAGCAGGCTCTGAGGATGAACCTCTAGAGACATCCTGTACCAAACGGACAGCGTAACAACAATGGGACAAGGCTGCAGCATGTTGACTCAATAAGCTAAAGGACCCCGTATCCACCCCTTGTCACCTGGAGGTATGTGTTTGTGTGGCTGTATGTGTGCGCTTTCACATGCATGGGGAAATGTGTGATACCTGTGCACGGCAGAGAAAGGTGAGCGGAAAGGCCAAACATAACGACATGAAGGGCACTGTGTGTTCTTTTGCACACATTACAGGTTTATAGGCTGATTATAAGTGAAATAAGTGTACACTTTCCTATGTTTGGAAATCAGGGGGTGCGTAATTGAATGTCATACACTTAAAAAGCCTGGTGGTAGCATGGACTAAATAAGGCTTAATATCTGCATTATTGGGCTTTATTTACTCCCTGCTGCTGGTGAAGGGTGACGGTTGGTCACATTAAACAGCTGAGTTAGAGGGTGGGCAAGAATTGTGCACGGACATATGTGGTTTCCCAAAGGGTGAAACCTACTGATCCCTTTACCTCACTGTAGAGCCGCCATCGGGCCGCCATGTTTGGTTTCTAGTCGTACATCTTGACATCTGCGGTACTAGACTGTACAAGATTGACAATGACATGCAGTACAGATGTCACTGATTGCCAGACAATGCATCTGATGGTTTATATGCTAAGCTAGCATCACCACCAGGTTGACAAGCATCAGACGGCGTGACATTCACATCCCTATTGGTCAAAGCTGTCTGTGGTTTTTTGTATTACTAATATTCAACAAATATTAGCATGTTGAAATAATCAACTAAAATGCGCAATGTGAGAAACATTTTAGCTGATACTCATTAGCATGTTAACAAAGACTTTTTAGGCCAAAATACGTACAGAAACTACGGCTTTATAGGGCCAGTAGCACAGCTCCAGTCAAAATCAGCCAAACATGACATTTGAAGCACGATGACCCATTAGAACCACATCTGGTTTGACCTGGATGAAGAGGTATAGTTCATATTTGTCTTGGTGGGTTTTTCCAATTGTTGGGTGGTTAAGACACACACACAAGAGTGTAATCAAGTTCTTGGTAGGATTCCAGCTTACGATCTTTATACCATCTTATCAGCCCTTCCGCTCTGTGTTTTTCATGTCTTTCTTTTACTGTTGGAGCATGAAAAAAAGGCTAAACAGGTCAGACTTTTGGTAGTGTTGGGCTCAGTTCCAGTGGTGGAAAGTGCCTTTACTTAATGTACTTCAGGACAAATTTAAGGTACTTGTCCTTTACTTGAGTTTTCCTGTTTTGTGCAGCTTTATACTTCTACAATGCTAAATCTCAGGGGCAAATAAAGTACTTCTTACTCCACTACATTTGGCTGACACCTTTAGTTACAAGTTACTTGAAAGACTACAAATTTTCTTGCCATTTATGTCCAAATCTAGCAAAAATTAGGTGTTCCTTCATGAGTTGAGAACATTTTTCTATGCACACTGTTTCTTCTTGGATTAGCCATAAACTGCTTACAGAATATTCTGCAATTTTGTAGATAAACTAAAGCAGTATATGAAGTTGTTAAAACAATCTCAACCTCAAACATCTAGAGCAGTAAAATGTAACACACACAATAATGCAGCAGTAATATTAATCTGATACATATTTCCAAATACTTCTATTACGTCCCTCTTAATCATCAGTCAAAGTAAGATCCATATGAATGCCAGGATCTAAGACCTCCCAGCAGAACATTGCATTAAAACAAGAGGATCAACTGCATTTGCTTCACCTATCAGGGGTTTTACTCTATATATACACACACACATTGGGTTTGAGCCTTACAATAAGAGAAAGTAATCACGAAAAGATGGGATATTTCTGCAAATTGGAATGCCCTTTTCTCATTGACAAAAAGCAAAAAACTTGATTAAGACCACCTTGAATTATTACCTCCAGGATGGAAAGTGAGTTAAAGAGCCACCATGGTCTCCACACCACTCGGGGAATGTGTATCCAGTTTCACGTAATTTCATCATCCCTCTGTGTGGGTCCATTTAAGAATCAAATATATTCTTATTACTTGTGGGAAGTCACACATGCAATCGCAGGCGCGCACACACAAAATGGCCGACTGTCCCCTTGTTTTCAAGGTTGCACTCGAGTTCTCCTGTCACTCACAACACATTTGCATCAAACCACCAGCCAACAGCTGCCAATTAACAAACAGCCTTCTGCTGATACACGCATGCCACTGTCAGTTAGAGCATTGGGTGATCGCAACAAAACAACAAAATACTACAACACACACACGCCGCAGGAGGAGAAGGGCAGATTTAGGTACAAGGAAACCATCAAATCACAGCTAATGTTTTAGAAAGGGAGGAATGAATTGGGCAAGTGGGAACAGTGCAACGACAACAGAGAATGTTCTGTGCCAGGAACAAGGCTTTCAGGATTAGCTCCGTCATGCAGTTACAGGGGTAGAAATAGTCGTTGGCTCGATGAGGCCTGACAGACTGAACAGACACACAAACACACAGAGCTACACACACACAAAGCAGCAGCGGTACAATTTTTGAACAGACAAAACACTGAGTAATGCACCCCCCTTGTAGACACTGTGGTCCTAGTGTGTGTATAGTGGAGCAATTGGAGAACACATTTATATTAAACTCATACATAAATTAGCCTAAAAATTTGCTTCTATCAGCAGCATCTTTGTATCTAATCAACTAAGCTCTTATGCCAAAGTTAGGTCCATAATAAGGATTTTTAACATTCTTTTTTTAAAACAAGAATTTTTATAAATGAGTTATCAACAACACAGAACAAACGCTTCCAAGCTACAGTAGATTGCTGCAGGATTGATGATAACTTCCTTCATGCAACTATACAAAATGTACCTATTATTGTCAACCTTGAATCAGCAAAGCGCAGGCATGGCGATACAATGTATTAATGTCCATTGCCACTAGATGGCACCCTCTTCCTTTTCATTTTCAATTCAGCTTCTCATTCTTCCGCT
Organism: Amphiprion ocellaris; assembly: GCF_022539595.1. NCBI lineage: Eukaryota > Metazoa > Chordata > Actinopteri > Pomacentridae > Amphiprion > Amphiprion ocellaris. The sequence goes on along the minus strand of NC_072777.1, from coordinate 26,268,540 downwards.
GATCAGCTGATTGTGGGGAATGGCAAATACATGTTAAACCTGACACCAGAGGCCAAACATTAAACAAATTGGAAAACAAGGAAGGTGTAGAAATGTTAATATTTATTGCCCACAATGCATATCAGAAAATCACAATCCATTCTAAGTACTAAACTAAATTGCAGATAAATTGCATTTTAACACACCACCGACTGACCTTCAGCTTCAACACACATTAAAGCCTATAATTCTGCTGGTTTGGCCTCCTCCTGAGCTCGTTTTTCTTCTTTCTTTTTCACGGCCGCCATGTAACTGCTACAAAACGCTTCGTAAGAATCAAGTAATTTCTGATCCTGGTGCTGGAGACAAGAGAAGCACAGATTGATGTGCAACTAGAGGGAGAGGCAGCTGACTACTTCAGTTCAATAGTTAAAATGGTTTACTATTGCCGTCTGTGTCTTCTATCTGTGTTTCACTGACCTTGATGCTCTCATACATCTCCTTCTGAAGTCTTATTAGCTCCTTCCTCTTTAGTGCTTGCTGTTTACGCTGCTCCAGCACACTGTCTCGCACCAGCCGGTAGGCCTGGATCTCTTCTAAGCGCTTCCTCTGCTCGACCTCCTCCATCTGTGAGTCCATCAGCACTGGCAAATCCTTTTGGCGTCTGTATGCGTACACAAGGATTTAGTGTATATATGTATACCACAATTCACCACCACAAGAGCTGACAATGTACCTCGTGCACCTCTACAATTGTGTCTCTAACCGGGATGAACAGTTAATGTTAGACTCTAGTTACTGTGAATACTGAAGACTTATTCTAACAAATACAATGTTGAGGCACTGGGTATGTTCCATATAAATGCAAAGGGAGTATTTTGAGACCAGATGTTAAACAAATCTCAAACTATAGTACACTAAACCTATAATCTACTTTTGTGTCCTCCCCCCACCAACTCATAAAATTGTGAGATTGGACAATATGTGAGGATGTTGACTCAGGCAGGACAAATAAAACTAGAACTATGCTAGATACATTCAGTTATAGCTTGGGGAAATGATGGACACACAGTCCCATGCCTTATCTTTTATTCCAAGTTCGTGTATCCAGATTGATATCTGAGAAGCCTCTTTGGCTTTGGCTGCAAGCATCATATTCTTGTGTTCCTCCATTAAGAATTGCTTTTACAAGTAACATAGCATATATTTTAGCGGACACAGAAAAGGAACAAAAGGGGCATCATATTTCTGTAAGTGCTATAAGGACCATTCCAGAAATGGAGGACATTTGGGCTTGAAATGTTTGAATAAACCTTCTCTCTTACAATTTTCTGCTACATATTCATTAATAATAGATAATAAACTATCAAAGGCTTGACTGGCTCAGCTTACACATAAATGGTAAAATTTTGATTACATGTTTTATTTGTTGTTCGATAACCCTACTCTAATCACAGGTTGCTAATCCATGCTAATGTTAGCTTTTTCTCAGGAGTAAAAGCTAGATATTTATCTAGCTGTTACTGCTGACCAAGGGGACACATGCTAAAGCTGTAAAGATGCATGAGTGTGTTTACATAAATGTGAGGATATGAGAGTAAAGTTTATTGCAGGATCATCGCACACCCCTGACAGACGAAGAATCCTTTTCTTAGCTCTGATTGCAGGCCACAGTGTCAGCAGCCGTTAGCAGCCGGACACACGTGTGGCCGTGCACATGCGTAACACACCCACAGCAGGATGGCGAGGTGATGGGAGAGGGGCACATCTCATTGGAGCAACGAGCCGGTTGGGGCCCTGAAATAGCTCTCTAATTAACAGACCCAAATATCATCTCATTTATCCTGGAGAGGGATGGACAGAGAGGAGAGATGGAGGGAGGGAGAGTAACGGGAGACTCAGGGGGAAACTCTTTCCCTTCAAACCTTTTACGCTGAGAAAAGTAATAAGGTGACGTATAATTTACACGTAAACAAGCAGGAAAGCCGTAGGTGCTTGTGACCCAAACTGTGTATCAATATTCAGAATTGAATATTGATACACATTAAATTCCGATTGAATTAAATTCCGATGAGTGCAGCTCATTGATTCTTTATAGAAAATGTTGCTGCAGTAAAAGGTTTGTGTGACTTTACTTATTGCCAGTCATTTAGTCACTGAAGTCAACAGTGCAGTTTGTCATGTATAAATGAACACATATAAGAAAAACATACATTTTCACTATTTTGTGTTTCTGTGATATATAATGCAATAAAAAATAGGGACATTTTCACTCGATTATATGAATAACTGTATTCACAAAGAATAACTCATTCTAGAATAACTGGGGTGATTTTTTAGGGTTGTGCATCTGCATAAGAAAAAAAACAAAACAAAAAAAGGCCCAAAAAAAGTGGTTTGGAGTCAGCAGTGCAGGCATTCAAAACTATTTTTAACCTGTTTTTGATTAGCATCGTCCCCTCTGTAGCTGAAACACATGACTTTTTGCAACCAAATCTTCCTTTTCTCTCCTGTTTCTTGCTCATTTTGCTGTGCACATATTCAGTCTGCATGTCTTTAAAACAGTTAAAAACTCAGAATATCCAAGAACTCTTAAATTGTAATCAATTATCTTTTCTCGGACAGACTTCTCTTATAGATTAGTCAAGAAAAATGAGCTCTCTCTTTGCATCAAACAGCAAAAAACTTCACACTTTTGCTGAGATGCCACTATTGCACACGGGCACACTGAAATGTCAAAGCTGAAACAACATATTGTGCAGCCCCAGCATGCATCATTCTCCTCTGTAATCCATGCATTGCGCTTTGAGGCCAGAGAAAGTACGCAATGTGACACTGCTGTCCACTGCACGAGATGGAGCGAAGGTCTTAAACACAGGAAATTACTAGCAATGTCCTGCAGATATGGTATGAACCAATCCGCTGCCTGCATGTCCACCAGCATAGCCGCATGTATACTGGACATAAAAAATCCTCTCATGCCATCAAGCACTGCAGCTAAGGCTTACTTCAGGCCTACAAAGCTTGAGTCACACAACAGCTACATTAGGCAACTGGACTGCGTACTACATATTACCCAAAGGACTTCAATAGGGGAAAAAAGAAAGAGAAAAATACAATACTGTGACAATTTTTTCTCTTTGCTGCTGTATTATTTTCATCACGGCCATCTAATCACAGAATGAATCTGAAGGTGTAACCAAGGTGTTTTACGCAGAGGAGCATAACTAGCAACAATGCTGGCTGTAGCCTCTTACCTCGCCTCTTTGCAAAACAGTATGAGCAGCCAAACAGATGGAAAAAAAGGAGGAAAAAAGGGAGTAAGTATAGGAGCACCTGATGAGGTGACTGAAGTCCATGTGAGGACAGGAGCTGGTGGTGTCAGTCAGTTTCTGATCGGATGGACTGAGAGAGGCATCTGGATCTGCAGCTGGAAAATAGTCAATCAGAAAAGACGTCATTAAGAAAACAAAGTGCCTAAATAAATGTGTGTATGTGTGTATATCTACAGCACAATACCTGGTTCTTTGCTTTCATCTGTAGCAGCTTCATCACTTGGTTTTTGCTGGACTCGGTTGAGATACTTGAGACGACACTCTAATGCCTAAAAAGACAGTAGAGCATTTATTCTCACGTGTATGTTTGAGTACACATGAGGCTAATATAAAAAAGAATGTCAGGATTTCCATATCATACCTTTGAGATTTTTATGGAAAATAGAGACTATAGTGGAAATTAAGTTGAAAAGAACTTCTGGGTTACCTTGGCAGCGCGTCCTGGCTCAGCCGTTTCCCAGGACTTTTTAATGGCTTTAATCTGGTCAATTCTCTCCGTGTCTTTCTTCACCTCGATGCCCTCGGTTTTGCTCTTGTCAGTGACAACACGCAGGGTCCAGTTTGCCTTGGTTAGGTCAAGGCCCTGCACAGAGGAAAAGAAAAAAAACCACATGCTCACATAAACATCTGAGCTGAAGGCCACTGTACCACAATATATGATGTCTCTTTCAATAATCAACTCAGACAATCTGATACACAAACAGCTAACCAGTTACCATGGATTCTATGTATTGTTCAAATGTCTGGTCTGTTGTTACTCCACCAAGGAACATGGGGAAGTTATGTGATGATCGCCGTCTGTCTGTCTGTCTGTCTGTCTGTCTGTCTGTCTGTCTGTCTGTCTGTCTGTCTGTCTGTCTGTCTGTCTGTCTGTCTGTCTGTCTGTCTGTCTGTCTGTCTGTCTGTCTGTCTGTCTGTCTGTCTGTCTGTTATCAACAATACTAAAAAACGGATTTGGATGAAATTTTCAGGGAAGGTCAGAAATGACACAAGGACCAAGTGATTAGATTTTGGCAGTGATGCAGCTTATAGCCTGGATCCACGGATTTGTTAAAATATTTCTGTATCACTGCGGGATAGTGTCATGGCGTCACTGTCACATGATTGCGATCCTACTACAAACTGACCACTGCGGACTTGTCGGAATTTATCCATTGGAAATGATACAAAGAACAATTCCCGCCGCCTGCTACATATTTAGGTTACGCCATTCAGTGTCCGTATATAACATACAGATGCATAACATACGCCTGTGCTCAGTGCAAGGTCATTTTGTTTGTGGGTACATCTATATAAAATGGCCTCATTCTATGTTGCCATGATTTCTGATCATCAAGAACTAATAAACAAATGCTGCATTTCTAAAGAAAAATGCTGCATTTCTGACCATGCCATATGAACGAACAGCTTTGGCGGAGTACAGCGCTCTCTGAGTGCTTTTCTTGTTTATTTATTTGGAGATCATGACATCTTTTTCCTCCACCCAAAGTTGTGCTGCTAACACAGGATTTAGGGTTTAATGTGTAGCACAGTTGAGAAGAAAAGGCACTTATTATGTGAATGAGGAATTTATCAAGCATTAGTCTGAGAATTACACACAAGATTATAGTGCATGACAGGACAAGTGTCTCTTATTCAGTCTGAATACACACAGGTCACTCTGGCAGAGATATGGTTGAAGCAGTCTCTCTAAGAGGGGATGCAACAAAAGCTAATAAAGATCACAGATTATTTGGGGTCAACTTTTTTCAGACATATGTTTAGCTTAGCAGCAAAGTGGTCACTAGTAGGAGATAAGAAAAAAGATCCTTCCACAACTCATTTTTCAGATTGTGGAATATATAATATGTAAATAATTCTGGTCCTAATTTGCAGTGTACAGTACTGTGGTGTTTGTTGTTGTCTGTCTCAGTGCTGTAGCCAAATATTACCATTTCCTGCCTGGAGCCAGATTTGGAGTTGGCAGCTGGCTTCATCTTCTTCTTGTCAGCTTCGCTTTTGTGCTTGGTTTTGGGCGTGTCAGATTTGTGACCATCACTGCTTGGTGTGTTACTGGTGGATGAAAGCTTCAAATCCTCAGGCTTGTATACTACGTTTTGAAGAAGAGATCAGGTAGATTTAATCATTCAAATGTAATCTACAAAATCTGTAGTACTAACAACACAGTGTTGAATTCTATGTTACATAAAAGCAGTGACTACTGTCTCTAAAAAAACCTATTCTTCCTAACAGGCAAGGTAAAGCATATTTAAAGTGGGAATGTGGCAGACAGTGCGCATGCTGTGTGGTCGCATGTGTGCTAGATGGCACTGTTGCACTTTAAAGCTGAAACGAACACAATCCCCGGCTTAGATGTAGCATTAACGATGAGTCTCACTTCTGCGATACAGAGGCGTAATAATCCATCATTTAGCTGACACCCTGCCATTCTGCCCGAAGAGCTTTTGGTGCATGCTCATTCAGTTACTTTTATCTCAAGTCATATAGACATTCAGTGTTCAAACTGGATCTAAATATCAGTCATGTGTTGTTATAATTCCAAGCATGAGACATGTATTAAAAACTGATTAAGATGAACTAACTTAAATAGAAGGTAAAAAAGAAAAAAGCTTCTTAAGGAAAAACCCTATATGCTCACATATTTGCACAGTAGCCCAATAAAGAAAATGTCACAGAGGCTGGCAAGCAAATGAAAACACAAAGCTCAACTGCATGTATAGCAACCCCTGACAGCTGACCGCTTTGACAGTATATACTGGGATTCAAAGCAGGGATGTGAAAAATGTGCATGCATTAAACATGGGCAGCGCAGTATTTTGACTACAGCTTGCTAAACAGCTTGTTAAAGAGGTTTCAAAGCTTGCCGTGACATGTAGTGCGTGTGTATCCATGTAGCATGTAGGGAGCATGATCAAGGGCACCGCCTCACCACTGAGACAGAGTTAAACTGGGCGAAATTAATTCACTTTCCTGCTGAGATATTTCCCAGGGCACCAAGGGGCAAGAGCCAACTTCATTTGACATCCTATTGACCCATTTTCAAAAGCTTATTGGGAAAACACAGGAGGTTTGCGTGGACACTGGCGTATACGTACACGGACAACACGAGCATACCTTAACTTTGTCACACATTTATGAAATGAAATCTGATGTAAATGGATAAATAAACAAACAGCAAATCTAGGACAGTTACAAATCATTAGTGTTCTTCTTGCATAGGACACACACACACATATCATCTGTAGATTTCATGCCACGCGAACTGAATGGATAAATACGAGGGATCACTGTCAGGGGCAGCAGAGAAAAGAGAAGGAGAATTCAACAACTGGCTTTTCTCTTCGTGCAGTCATGCAAACTGTCCCCATGCAGCATCCCTTTCACATCAACATCCACTCATGCTGCGATTTATTCATCCCCTTCAAATGTTTTGAGAAGCTTCTATGAAATTTCAAAGCCCTGATTTTTCAATCGATTCAAATTGTGCAGCGTGATTAAAGGCAGAGAAGCAGAGCTGGTGGCAGAGGATGGGATTACTGCCTCAGTCAACAACCAGTGGGCATAAGAAATCACACTGATCTGCGAAAGCAGCTGTATTCATTTGGCTTTCATTAGGCCTGTGATTACAGGCCCCTGGCTAGCGGAAGCAAAGCATCAACTGCGTCTGCCTTGGCCCCTGACACTGCCTACTGACTATCCGCAGCACTTCATGCTGAACACAAAAAGAAGCTGCACACAAACAAACATGAAGGGCACATTAGAAAATCCATTCAGAACCCACGGCTCAAATGACTAACTTGTGCTGCACTAATAAAAATGGAAGTGCTTCATGGCCCATTATAGGCATATTTGGGGATATTGGAATTAATCATGCTTCATGCATATTGAGAACCTCAGATCAAGATTTTTGTGTGACTATATGAACCTAACTTCACAAGTGTATATGTCTTGATGTCTTGAAGGAAAGTACAATATATTTAGCTGACTTTTAGAGACTTTTCCCCCCAGGCTATCGCTTGAGCATCTTATAAAGGCTGGTTGATGTGGCATTTGTGATCTTTTTCAGTACGTACCTCTCATCTCATTCTTCTCCAAGTCTTTGAGCACACGAACAAAGGCCAACTGAGATCCATCCAAATCCCAGCTCTTATGAAGCACCTCTGCCTGCACCATGTACTTATGACCCTGTGAAACACAGACAAGTAAAGTTAGCGTAAAAAACACCCACACTGAAGCATAAACCGAACGTGACAGATATACACGATACAAAAAAAGACAAAGGCCTTAAAGAAGAACAACACATTTTGTTTTTGCTTTTCTCTGTCCCCTTTGACAGAACCACATGCTTTGCACAAAGGGAGAGAGGAGGCAGAGGGCTTGTTAGCCAAGATTATATCATGGGTGATAACTCCCACATCCATCACATTGAGCAGAAAAGACAGAATTTAGACAAAATTCCAAGGTGAGACTCAAGCTGATAGAGCAAGCCATGCAGAACGCGCCCAAAGTGGAAAATTTGCTATATATAGTTGCATTTGGTCTGATGGCAACATTTGGATCTGTAACAGAGCTAAAAAAACATTTTGTAGAAAGTGATTTTGTTTTTATGTAAGTTGATAACACCAGAGACAAAATGAAAGCCACGTTGACTGTGTTTGTTGATTTAATGGCCTTATAGGTGTGTTTAACTCTCACTCTGATTACACTTTCAGTGTCTTTGCCGTTAATCCACAATTAGTGAGCATCAGTATGTGTGATGTTGTGTCCCTGCTGCAGTGAACAGCACCTTAATCACTGAACCTTCTAAGTCTTGATCAATCCTAATTCCTGATCAATAGCAGTTTCTTTCTGGCCAGCTGCTGATCAATGGTATCTGATTTAATCCCTCTTAATAAAACTACTGTTACTTTGTTAAGTAGAGAGATTTGGGATCAAAAAAGTCCGACACACATGCGGGGTTTAAACAAAAGCTTCTTGTGGCAAAAATATGGGCTTGTCGTTAAAAGGTTTAACTCACTGCTATGAAACTGAGCCACTGCTGAGAGAATATTAAAATATTCGGTCGCTCTCCAGATGCATAACTGGTATTTCTGACAGCAGCCACAGCAAAACAAACAGACATTTCTTGTTTATTTTTTTTTTTTGAGCTTAATGCACTCATGTTTTGTGTGCATGTGGATGTCAGTGTGTGATGGTACACACTTATAGAGCACGCCATATGCTTTGGCAACCACCAAACTATGACAACAGGTCTGTTAGATGGGGGGTATTCAGACTATACACTGAATCATAAATCATGCACAAATGGCTGCTCCCTGACAAGCACCGATAACAATCAGACAGTAACAACAAAACCAGCCCTCCAGTTTCTGCTGCTCTTTTTGTCAAAATTTGGTCTGTGAGAATGCGTCTGTGTGGGTGAGTGCAAATTCATGTGTGTGTATATATGTGTGTGTGTGTGTGTGTGTGTGTGTGTGTGTGTGTGTGTGCTTACAAGTAAGGCGTTATCTGGCAGGAAAAATTGATATGAACAGGCAGCAAGCAAGTGGGTGAGAAAGACAGAGAGGGAAAGTGAGATGCACATGCAAGTGAGATCACTTAAGTGTTTGAGTAACAGCAGATACCACGCAGACAGTTGTCGGTGATACCATAGTCTCTGTGGGAGGCTGAAACTGGTCAGTTGAAGAGTCTGATTTTGCAACTGGACTGTCAGCTGCATTTCTTTGCTGCAGAGTGGCCTGGGTGGGGGATCCATTCTTGTTCTTTTCATCTGTGCAACTGGGGTCTGCAACAGAAAAAGAGACATTAAACAAAGTGTATGTCTGAGAAAAGACAAACATGGAGCCTTTTTTGATGAATTCTAGCATCTTAGAGTCTGAATGGCATGTATTTCCAGCCAAACAGGTAGACTGTCTCTGTCTTAATGGACTCTAGGATTGTACAAGAGCTTCAGTGCAAAGTGCGACATTTGCATAAAAAAAAAGACAGATCTTAGAACACTTTGTTACTCTTGTCGTGGAAATGGTGTACTGCACATAGTGACTTAAGAACTATGTGCCCCTAGGTGACACAAAAGGCAAGCTACTACTGTTTTGCTGTTTACACACTCTTACTAAAAAGTAAGGAACTACTGATGCTGCTTTTGCTGCTGTGGTATTGCCATCTTTGCGTCGTTTGGATCGTGAGGCTTTGTGCTTTCAGACAACGTATAATTTGATTCAGGTCGGGCAAATGCCATTAAAAATACAGGGGCAGAATTTTCACTTGGCCCATATCCAGGCTGGAAGGGTGTTAAGAGGATAATACTGAATGAACAAGATTAATGTGTTTTAAAGACTGTACATTTGCTCATAGTAATGCTGCTGCTATTCATTTCTTTGGGGATAGGTAGTTGCGGAAAACTGCTAAAATGTAAGAAAGAAAAAAGGGACAAAAGAATAAAAGGAAGGAGGGCCCTGTTGTCTTAAGCAGGTTCAGGCATATAATAAAAATCTGCTTGTAATGTTGTGAGCTGAATTATAATTATCAAAGAGAAATAAAGTTGCAGGGGCCTCACTTGTCACCTGAAGACAAATGAGTCTTTTCTTGACTGACAACATTTTTATCCCACTTGGATCTTTGTCAGATTTTTTTTTTAACAAAGAAAGCCATCCATCCATACTCATGTCATGCATCCTGTTAGGAAGCACTACCACTACCTGAATACATGCAAGCCTTTTGTCTAAAAAGGTGGACATAAATTGCGTGCCATTTTGTTTCTCTGTTTATTTTATACTTCTAGATGCTATAGGCAGATGTGTGCCTCTCCTTCAAGTCAACTTTATTTGCATAATTAAAGAAACAGCCAATTAACACGACATTGAGTTTTGAAAGCCATCACCTGCCAGAGCTTGTCGTTTATGGCAGTCTTCTTGTGCTGGAGCTTCAAGGGGAGACACGCCTCAAAAGCAGCTGTTTCATGTGTTAGATGAGTAGATGGGGTCTCAGATTTAATTGGACAAAAGATGTGTGATGAATTTTGAAGTAATTTAGGTAAATATAGAAGGAAGCACATATGATTAGTTTATTTTGGATGTACAATATCGATGACTGATTGTGGAACTACAACTATAACTGCAGTTGGAAGAAAATTAAGTAGTCGCTGTTAACTCTGACAACTCCCCTGTAAAGCTCTAACCTGACTGGCCAGTTTGAACTGGGAAGGCAGGCCCACTGCCTTATGCACAGTGCTCCCTCACCATATCTTGATTCACTTTTCGCGATCTCACCGTGTCGTAGATTTTTAAACTGTATTTGATATTGTGGATTTTTTGCTATATCTCGGGATTTTGTGGTATTTGTTATATATTGATTATTTGAATTATTTTTGTGGGAAAAAAAGCATTTATAGCCAAAAAAAATTAAAACTACGTAAAAAAAATGTATAAAAAATAATCATTCAAACATATTAAAAGAACATTAAATCGACATAAAATGTGTAGCGTGCAGCGCTGGGTGCTGATTGGCTCAGCGACCGTAGCATCAGTCTCCTCCGTCTCCCATGTATAGCAGCGTTCAGCATCTCGCCTTGTCCATTCTCACTGTGCAGCACATTCATCTCATCATCATCATCAGTACTACACAGCTAATTCTTCATAATATTCATCATTTAAGCTGTAGTATTTTCACTGGTGAGTATCCATATAGAATTGTATATGTTGTTAAAATTATATAGGTCTAAGAGTGTAGAAAATGTTTAAGAGCATAGGAAGTGTTTAAAAGAGTGTGGGAAAGGTAAATAACAGTGTGGGAAAGGGCTATAAGAGTTTGGGGACGGTTTATAAAGCCTTAAAATATATATAAATAATAAAATAAATATGGTCGCTACTACACGGATTGCTGGGGGGTCTGGAACGTAACCACCGTGAAAACGAGGGACCACTGTATACTATTCTGGGTGAGAAGCAGGGAATAGGCTGTGGTGAAGGCAGCATAATGCAATACTAACTCCTACTGATTAAGTTTTGTGTTGAAGTAATTATTCAAAAGTTTTTCCAAGTTTCCCTTTTTTTCTGTTTGTCCTTTTGGAGACAGCAAATAAATGTCTTCCTGATCTTCCTGAACATTTTGAGCATAATTCTTTGTCCTTGACATGCCTCGCCATGCTACCTACACATCTCCTTACAACACACCCCAACAGTGTGATAAGGTCAGTGGTTTCAGGTGTTCTTAATCATCCAAAAACCATTAACAGTGGAAAACATGGAAAAAATGCAACAAGAGAGACACTAATACATAGGCTATACTTAAAATTACACATCCATCCATCCATAATCTATACACCGCTTAATCCTCATTAGGGTTGCAGGTGGGCTGGAGTCTATCCCAGCTGACTTAGGGTGAAGGCAGGGGACACCCTGGACAGCGTGAATGCTAATGATTTCATCACTAAATGGATATTTAATCAATATTTTTTAGACTTTGCTTTGAGTAACTCATTCTAATCTTCATGTAAATACTGTTTTCACATCTGTAGTCCTGTCTACTGTTAACTGCGCTGCTGCCTGTGTGGTAAGGAGGTTTTTAATCTTAATGAGACCTTTCGTGGTAGAATAAAGGTTAAAAAGTAAAAATAATATGTTAAATATTTAGAACGGTGTTATGGGGAAACAGATTCTGTAAATGGAACTTTCTGACAGACAGATAAGAAGCAGTCTCACACATCTTTTGCTGTGAACACAATGGGTTTCATTCAACATTTACTTTAGTTACTGCACCTAATGATTCCTCACCTTTGTTGGCCAGGAAGAAGAACACCGGAATTATCACCTCGCCCTTTCCAGTTTTGCTGCACACTTCCTTCCCCTGGTCCAGAACAGACAGGCGTATAAACACATCTGGCTTGGAAGTTTCAAACTGAATTGTTCCTAGGCTGTCTGATGTCACCTGCACACGGTAACTGCAAAAAAAAATAAAATAAAAAATTCAAATAACTGAGGTACAATTTTTCTCTCAGAGTGTCCTTAATTTAGTTTAGAAACTGTAACAATAAATACCATCTGACCAGTTTAAATGCTGTCCTCTTTTTTGAACTTTTCAATTAAACATATACCCTATAAATCTCTTACCGACAAATGACATTTTTGTCATTGGGAACATAATAATCCTGGAATTCCTTCACTGAGAATGCATTGAGTGGAGTCTCACGGGACGGTTTTGGAAAGGGTTCCTTCAAACCAATCAAGCGCATCGTCCACGTGGCATCAGCAGGTGGTACTTCAGGTGTGACACCCTCTGCTACAAAAGTGAAACCAAGCTGGCACAAGAGATGGAGGAAAAATATGAAGAGTGTGTAAGTCAGATGTAAATCAAGAAAACTACAATGAGGACATCTGTCTTTCTTTTATATTACTAGAAACCTCAAAATTTGTATTACACCACGCAACAACAACTTCTCCTCAAACACAGACAGTAAGTTTGCATCCAGTTAAGTCAGGCTGAAGTTTCTGAAGTGCTGAGGTGCATCCACAGACCTTATTGGGTTGATAGAGATGGGGTACCACTTTATTGCCGATCGTCTCCACCTCCTCTCCTGTGTCATTATTTATGACGTACAGCGCATAGTAAGGAATCGGGGAGTAGACCATTGGTACCAGCAGCATCTCCTTAGGAACCAGGAACACCTCTCTGTACAAACAACAAAAGCTCTGACCAAAGTGTTTTTCCACAGCTTTTATTATGGATGCATCATTTTCACTTTACTATGACAAGTTAGAGCTGAATCCATGACTTAAAGGATTTTGGCAGTTGGATTATGTTCATTTTGTCATCTTACTATAAAACAACGTTACTTTAAAACCGACAACTCAATAAGGAAAGTATGGTTTTACCTTGCTGACATGTTTCAACTGCATCTGCAGTCTTCTTCAGAGCATCATTTGACGTGTAGGACAGCAAGATGAAACCATACTTTCTTTATTGAGTTGTCGGTTTAAAAGTAATGTTATTTTGTAGCATTATGGCATTTGGTAAGAACGGGGACATCATTCACTGACACCACAATTCAACCACTGCTTCCAAACCTGCTTGGTAATTCTCCTTCACTGACAAGGCTAACCTTTAAGTTACGATGTTGTCTCACCTAAAGATCAAGACCCAGGAGTTGGCTGTGTCTTGAAGAGAGACAGAGTAATCAGCAAAGGCGATTCTGGTCGATTCATCCTGTTGACAAGGGTAGAGCTCTGCTTTCTTCTTGGAATTTTCAATGATATACCTGTACGGAAAACACAAAAAAGGGGAGAACACATTTAGAAATTTAAATTTCAAATAAAACCATGAACATAATAAAAAGAACAAGACAAAATCTATTCTCAGAAAACACAAACTTCTACTCAATGTTGTGCATTATGAAAGAAATCCAGTGAAGAAGAAGAAAAAAAGGAAAATAAATAAAACGACTTCACTGGAGGAGAGGAGATGCACTTTTCCTCTCAGCGTGATCTTTGACTGAAGTGGATATTTCTGTCAGTTAAGAAAAACACACGCTCAAAGGTTGGCAACACCCAAGCAACCCTCCACCCCTCTTCACCCTCCGTACACACACATTGACCGAGCTTTCAGCGCTCATGCACACACATACTTCCCCAGGCAGCAGGTCATTCAGCAGACGCTGCTAGCCGATTGGAACGAGGAGAGTATAAACAGCAGATGGTACCACTGGGAAAAGATGGAACACAATGTGGAAAATGCTCCCTGCATGGCCCCCACAGGCTGCCACAACCAGGAGAGGGAGCACATTCTGGGCATGCAGTGCAACAGAGAGTCTAAGTGCATGCCACAGAACTGCAGCAGGAGCGCTCGCATCCTCTCAGATAATTACATTTGTATTGAGATGCATGGCATGAGTGAACATGGTTTTTATTACTCAGAATTGCAGTTGTGTATTTTTACCGTAGCAAGAAGGCGGCATGCTTGTCTGCATCTGATTCAATCTTCGGCCACATGTCCAAAAGGATTTTAGATGCACTAAGATTCTCCTTCGTTCCTGAATGACACAAGCACACAGACAGAAAAGCAGCGGCCATTAAAGATGAAAGACAATCCATGTTACTGTCAAGCACATGAAAAAATTATTGTAGCTGACCTAGTTCAGGCTAGGAATTGCAAAATGCATTCTTGCCTCATTCAGTGAGAGGTGACAGGAGATTATTCTCACCTTGACATTAACTTTCACACCCATCTTAGCAGACAGGTAACCACTCTGACAGAACACAATTTCTGTGTATTACTATGTGCTTGTGTGTGTCTGTAAGTGTGTGCTTGTGCACGTAAGTGAGAGATATGCTCTGAAGAGACAGCTGAATGATTGAATTTTTTTTTTTCACATCTGGCATGTGGCAAAGGTGTCCTCAGATTCTCCCACCGCACGTCCCTCAGCTCTCTTTTCAAATGGCCACCTTTCCAAATTGAACATTATAATGTGCCAAGGCTGGCTACTGAGCGATGAAGACCTATCATCTTTGTAACCAAAGAGAAAACACATACAGGTACAAAAAGAGGCAAACAGATAAGGGTGGAAGGAAAGCAGATTGTAAAACAGCAACGAGGCAAAGAGAGATGGAATATAGGGTAAGCATCCGGTTGTTTGAGGTAACCCGTGTCATAAACGGGCATGCTGGGGAATTCAGTCATCTAAAATAACAGTATTTCAGTTCTTACTTTTCTTCTCAAAGGGGTATTAGACAGTCATTGTTTCTAAAAATGTGACTGGTGTTTTGCAATTAATCTAAGTGCCACTTTGAAAGCTGCACTTTGCGCTTTGACTAGTCAGTGAATAAAATTTGAGAGAACTTAACCATGACAGGCCAATTTCGTAGAAGTCAAGCTGCTCAGCCTGTGTGTGTGTGTGTGTGTGTGTGTGTGTGTGCTCACGCTAATGCCCACATAACCACCAGCAATACTTTGTAGCACTGTTGGCAGATGGGTTCTATAACGATGTGGGTATTTTGGATGTTTGGGCTGCTCAAGCCACGATTTCAAGCCATAAGCAATTAGGCAAAATCTCAGTGATGCTATAGTACAGTGCTGTTTGAAAATGTCTGCATTACCACAAGTGTATGTACTCCCATATAAGCAAGTTATAGAGAAAGACAGCATCATGTATTGTGCTAAGAGAAGGTAGTTAGTTTCTGGCCCTTGCAATAATCACAGAATGTCTGGGTAACATGTCACCTTCAGTGTTTCCTCAGAAATCAATTATATTTGACAAGAATTGCTCTTTCATCGCCTCTAAAACCATATAAAAATGTTTCAACAAAAGCAAAACTGGCTCCTAAACAGCAGAACAGCAAGACTGCTAAATATATTTACAGAAGAAGAGCTGCTCTGCTCAGTCTCTGTTCAATGTCATTCTTTCCTTAATGTGGTCCTCTGTTTCCACGTCTTCTCCACCTCATCTTTCTCTTGCTGTCTCTAATGAATGGTTTTGTTGTTGATGCAGAAATGTTGTGAGCATGTGTGTGTGTTTCCTCTGTGTGTGTGTGTGTGTGTGTGTGTATCCCCTTTGTGGCTACCCTTCATCTGTCAGGGTGTGTTAGTAAGAGTGGCAGTCTCATCAATACATATTTGTGCCTGTGCTCAGAGGCTCAATATATGCCATCAGGCTAAATCAAACAGTGAATGCAAGAAGCAGAAGGTGGTTTGTGCGTGTGTGTTGGGTTTTTTTCGGACAATAAATAGGAATCTACAAATGAAACAATGGCATTCCTGTGTTTTTTTTTTTCATGTCTTTGTTTTTCGTTTTTCATTCAAATATAGCCTTTTTGGCCTTCAGTCTTTCTTCCACAGGGCGCTAAAACAAAAAGTATTCAAAAGTCCTGTCTAGTAAGTCAGTATTTTCATGATTCATCTGAAGATTTACACCTGATCACGTTACTGAAATGAATACATTCTCTATGTGTGTCCATGTTTACCAGGTTTTGAGGCATTGAGGACCTCTCGCACCAACTGCCCTTTGAATCCCGCCTGCAGAACGGTGACTGCCTTGACCTCCTTGTCTGTTGGCTGCCTGTCTCTCCAGATTTCTGGGGGCTCTACATCTGCATCTACTTAACAGCAGAGTGACAGCAGAAAAAAACAAAAAAAAAAACAAGTTGTGGGTGAAATTTTAATTCTGAAAACTATTAAATATGATTTAATGAAAGACACTGTTTTAAGAAAAGTAGCTAAGTATTGAAATGAATTCAGTTTACTGTGTGGATGCTATACTTTAATGTCAACAGCACTTTTGGTTTAGAAAGTGTCATATGATACATTAATTCACATATTTTAGTAGTTTTACATATGGATTAAATGGGATTAAATAAGCAGTACAGTTGGTACAAACCTTGATGCAAATCACCTGTTAACTATTACATGTTTTGGGTATTTACTTACAAATATTGTATATATGAGTGGCACTTACATGCAGGGGAGTATTCTTTGGGGTCAGTGGCAGCAAGGGATGGGTCAGCAGTGAGAGCCTGTACAGCAAACCGCTCGTCTGCTGTCAGCTTCCTGCCCAAAGCCTCACACAGCATGTGGTAAACTGCAGCGTTAAATACCTGCAGATCGCAACACACATACATTGTAAATATGAACATGAGCGTCTACGTTAACATAAAACATAATCCATGACCCCTTAAACCAACAGTCTTCCTCATTTAGGAGAGTTGTTAGGATCCACATCAGTCATGACACTGAAATATTTACGTAGATGAGTATGTATTAAAACATTCAATGTACAAAAAATGGTGCATTAAGATTCAATGTATTGTGTATCTTTAACCATTTTTGTACAATAGCTAAACATGGCTGCTAAATTATAGAAAATAGCATAATAAGCTATGTCTGACCTCAGATCTGCATTTTAATATGATTTATCTAAACAAAACTAAATACATGGCCTATTATGTCTGTCAATAATTTGCATGTTAGAAGTTAAGGTAAGGTAGTCATTGCATCTGTAGTCTAACTGTATCGCACTATGAGCGAGCTACCTTGTAGTGTTCCCATTTTTCCAGGGTGGTGCTGATGTTTTGGGGACAGTGAGCCTCATCCAGGGTTTTTCTAAGCGCTGCTTGCTCCTGCTCGTCACCAAAAGAAGGCACTAGTCTGCACAGGGCTGTAAAGATGGACGACGCCTGCTCAGTGAAACGAGCACTGTCCTGTTAAAAGAGGAAAGTCAGCAGGTGGCAGAAAACGGCTGCAGTATGATACAATGAAAGGAGAGATATCGACTGTATATCTTAGTTGATCAAGTTACACAATTTTTCTTTTGCATTACTTTCGCCGTGGTGGACTGCATTTGCATAAGAATAAAATGGGAAAATTGCTGTTTAGCTTTGTAATCAAAAAAAAATAAATCATCAACACTTGAAATTCACACAGCTTGAAGAGTGTATTTGTATTACTATTATTGTCAGCAGGCCTTGTTCACCTTGTTTGCTAGGTGTGACATGACGGTTTCTTCATCCCCAAAGACGAACGGTGTCTTGCTGCACATGTGGACATTGTATCCCAGTGCTGCACTTGCGTAGACACGTAGCACATGACGCCTGAGGGGCACCGGGAGGACAAATTGCATTTTGAAGACAAGCACACATAATTCAAGATATTAATTTTTCTAAAACTGTGGTTGACGGTCCTTCTGGCTTGTAAACCTCAAAGAGAACCTAAGTTTGTACACGACAGGTTGGATATCAGTTCAACCAATGAGTGATGCTGCGCCTTCTTAGGAGGTAAGAAATCAAACTATCTAGAATATCAGAAAAGGACAAGCAGAAGCACAGAAAGATGACAAATAAAAAGACTATTTGTGTGGAAACAATATTGATATGACCACTCAAATTGATCTTGCAACATATTAGGTATCACTTTTGTAAAAACAGTCACATTGTTTTTCCAAATGTACAATGTGTTTGCAGAGGACATTAATATCTGACTATTAGGATACTAAAATGATAAGAAACAAAATATAAAAAGCACAGACACATCTCATTACCCTGTAGCTCCATTGTCGTTGATAATAGTAACAGTATGCTTCCCGCTAAATAAAATCCCTCTACTGCCTTAATAGTAAAACTACTGTATCTCTGTCAAGTAATGCTGGCTTGGTCCAACAGTCAGATGTGCCGTAGCCTAATGTCTCATCTGCCAAAGTGCCAAGCTGAGTTCAGGGGCTGGGTCAGGCATGAGAGTGTAGAACCCCACTTCTTCCTTGGCCCCATCAGCTTTACATAATTCAGCCATCACAGCCTAACTAGATGGATGAGCGCTGAGGCGGAGCTGGACTACTGCGGTTGAAGCATACCAAAGGGAAACGAATGGGAGACAGCGAAGAGATGAGGCGTATGGGAGAGAAGATGGAGAGTAGAAAAGTACAGAAAATGAGAGAAAAGAAAACGCAAAGGAGTAAATACAAAACCTTCTCTAAAATTAATAGATTAGCGCATGAAAAACAACAGTGTCAGTGGACAGACTCATAAAAATAACAGTGTTCCACATAAACAGTAGATGGACATGCAAAAAAAAAAAAAGCGTGCAAGTGTTTCGTAAAAAAAGCGTGGACTTATCAGTTACTGTGTCTTAAAAAGGGAATACTACAGGGCAAATGGGCATGGTAACTTGAGTGCTATGTGTGTGATTATGGCTCAGTGGTAATTGCACCACTGCATACCTGCACCTGACCCCAGAAACTAGGCCCTCTGCTTCTAGGCCAAGTCGCACCCATTAATAGAGACTAGGACAGATGCTTTTTACTTCTTTTCAGAGCATCTGAGGTAGGCAGATATCCTCTGCTCACTCTATGATGGCTTAAAGTAGATCTCTGTATAGATTGATGTACAAGACCTCAAGGGGGCTGCGGAGGAAATGTACACATTTTTAGAACATATCCTAATGGTGGGAATTAAAAATCACTTTGGGTAATTTTGGGTTATGAGGCATAAATTTGAATGTGGAAAAAAAAATGACGTGACATGGGGCAATTTTGCTTGGGTGCATAAACTAGATGTAAAATTGCAGAGTATGTGAATCTCTGAGGAGAGTCACAAACGTAAAGGTTTGCATAATGTGGAGTGCCATATTTAATTAGCATTGTGCAGTAATACCAAGATATCGATATTATTGACAATACAGATACGAGAATCACAAGTGTGATCAAATCAAATCAAATATTGCAAGTAGCATACTATGGACATACTATTGTAATGATCTAACCTTTAAATTTTGATCAATATAACACACGGTTGTCAATACTCATCAGTGCTGACCTACCCTGCGGGTAAGTTAAGCACAGCTGCCTTTAAGGAGCTGGTCTGGATGGTGAGAACTGGCAGCTCAGAACGCACACTTGTCCAGCAGTAGGGCAGGGCGGTGAGGACGCCACACCTACGTGCTGCTGACATGTCCTTTTCTGTGAGGTGTTGTAACATGGAGAAAAACATAATACACTGGTTGCACACTGCAGTCAAATGTCACAATGAGTCACATTCATAAAACGGTCACATGTTGGTGAGTGTTCATCTGAATGCGTATGCTGAATGTAGTTATGATGTACGGACTGTGCATGCTGGCATGGAGAGTTACAACTGCTGTCAACCAGTCAAGTCTCTTGCATTACTTGCACATCAGAAAATCCTTGTCTTCGTGTGTGAGTGTGTGTTTGTAGATAAGTCCTTACTCTTCTCTGCTGTATCTCCCCAGAGAAGAAGAGCTGTGAAGCTGATGAGGATCTGTGAAGGTTGCACATTGTCCACACACAGGTAGTAACACTCGCTGACCTCTGGACACTGGAAGAAACAGACATATACGCACTACCTGTAGCTATCTGTGTGAAAGAAATGAACATGTGAAAGAGAGCAGAAAGCCATAGGGAGGGATGATGGATGCACTGATAGAAAAGTGGCTTAGTGGGAGAGAAGCTGGGAGAAAATACAGAGGAGGGAAGGGAAGACGGGAGTGGAGGGGGAAAGGAATAAAAGCAGACAGATAAGAGCGAAGCGAGCTAAAGGAGAATTTGAGCTGGTAACTCATTAACTGGGACTAAGATGGTGAATTTTGTAACATGAGAAAAAGCAGCAGCCAGTGTGAAGACACACAGAGAAGAAGAAGGTGAGAATTCATATTTGTCCAGAATGAAAAGCAGAATTAAGCACTTTTTACATGCAGATAGGCAAACAAAATCCTACATATATATACATATGCACTATAACTGATACCACAGAATGTATTTAAAAATAAACTGGACTTTACACATAAGATTGAACAGTATTTTTTTTTTTTATTTACTAAAGACAGGTAACTTGTGCAAGAATTGTTTTAATAAGGACTTCAAATATGGCTGTAGTTCTGCTGCTTTGGCCTCAGGGAAGGGGGGCATGGTTACATTTTTTAAAAACCTCCTCATTAGTATAACTTTGCACAGCTTGTTATCGTTACGTACAAGGCAAGCTGAATAAGAGGCAGCATATTCCTTTATTTACTTAGTGAGACAATATATTAGCTTAGTTTTTGGCCAATTTGCTTTCATACTGCTCATTATGTGTTGGGTAGATAGCTATATGTATGGATAGATAATGCACCTCTTAGTCTACAGGCGTTTCACTGTGTTTGCATGTGTACCTCAGGGCTTGCTACAGCAGGGGATCCAGTGGAAAGAGAGTGTGTAGATGATCCAGAGCCCCAAATGCCTCCTTCAGTTTTAGACAAGATGGTGCTCTGCAGACAACAGTTAATTGCGATATATCCAATACAATTACCATATGTGTGTCAAAGCACAAACACAACAATATGTAGAAAAACACACTGACTGCTGAAAGTTGTCACTGACTTATTTTGTGATACATTCTGTACCTTAAAATGTGATTTCTGGATTTGATGCGGATAGATCTGTGTTTTATGAAACACCCAGAGTAGCCTGAAAAAAAAAAAAACACAAATGAATGACAGTTATTTGTAAGCTTAAGCAATTACGATCTCTATTGCACGATTTTCAGGCTGCTTTACTGTCCTTTGTTCACAGCTGTCCATAACTATGAATAGATACAGTATGTTTTCAGTGCATATGAGTATATTTGTATCTGCGTGTGTATGTCTGTCTTACTGAAAGCATTTAGCAAAATCATCCAGGTCCACCCAGGTCTTCTGTAGAATGGGACTGACAACAGCTGAGGATTCCTCAGTTGCAGGCTTTTCAGTTGCAGTTTTGGGCATAACTGGAAGGAAGGTTTAATTCCATTTAGGAGGACACAGGTCATGATTAATAATGGATTTCTAAACATTTTTGTCAGGCTGGATATGTGGTATAAGGCAGCAGTTACCGAGTAGACAGCCACCAAGCTGATAGATAGGTTACAGAGCAAAATACTTTATTGAATATCATTCATTACCGCTAATACAAACTGGCAGCTTCTTTTTAAAGGACAAACACGTCCTTTTCACGCTGAGCATAATCCAAGTTGACTGCTTTTCATGCTACACTTGTTGCCAAATGGGTATGGTACTGCCTGTGAAATCTTCCATTTCAAAATGCTGCGAGTAACAAAATCCTCTTCCTCTTGTGAGTCATAGCAAGTTATCATAGACTCAAATCATTATCTTAAACACAGTGAGTGGAATTGGCCAAACTCCCACATAATGGCATAGTGTAAGCACACATGCACATCCATACTCCCACTCACTGACTCCCACTCTCTCAATACGTGCAGTGCAGTGTCATAGACATATGCACACAGACACACTCTCCACCCCAAAAAAGACACACACATGCACGCACACTAACAGTCTGCCCCCGAGCTCTACTTAAAGCGAGAGTCTGATCAGAAAGTTGAGGCGGCGAAGGCCAGCGTCTCTGCCGCTGAGCAATGGTGGTCTGCTAACTCAAACTGCAGGTGTTACTAAGCAACTAAACGGGAAAAGAGAGAAGGCAGGGAACTGGCCGGTTGTCACAAGGCATAATTTCAGTCCTACCTTCTTCGAAGTGTCTTGCCCAACCCATGGAGGCACGGAGAGAAAGAAGGCAAGAGATGCAAATACTTCTAATCACATTAATTGGGCAATGCTGCACAGATGCTGTTCAAGTCAACCAATTATGAAGATCTTCACTACATTTGTCATTTCCAATAAAAACAGAATTAATGAGCATCTGCTCATTCTGGTAGTCCATATTTGACCTCGGGTAAGACAATCTTGGACACAGATATGGAGACAGATTTTTTTCAACATGAATTAGGGGCCTAGCATTGCAGAGAAACGGCTTTTACCATTGGAGATGTCATCATCGTCCTTCTTCTTGTCCTCTGCAGTAACCTAAAGGGACCACGGGACAGAGAAAAAAAAGAGCGAGTGAGGGAGGCATGAACTGAGTTGCTGACAGAGTAACACTACTAGAGATGTGCCTCCACCCTCTAGTGATACCATGGCAGCTGTGGTGTTGCGCCATTCTCGCCTAACGTCGAGACGCAGTTCAATGTGACAAGGGCTGCTCCTCCCCTGCTAAAAACACCACCAGGGAATACCAGCTCTAATTTACTGCAACTGTCAGTGATAGATGAGGAGTTATTATGTTGTTTGGTGTGCTATTTCTGTCAGAAGGGAACAGCTCTGATTTCATGCTCGCACAATGCAGAAATATAGCTAATGAGTAATTATCATATCCTTCAAATACCATATTCTTCTGTCTGAGCAACACAGCTGGTGTAACGTGGAAAAAGGTGTTATTGCTATCAATGCTAAGGGCAGGGAGTGGTACACCTGTGTCAACCAGCTGAACTCTCCTCATGGCCCCTTCATTTGAATTTTTTTTTCTTCAAACAGTATTTCCTTGAGGGGAAATCTGAGTGAATGTCCAATAGTTTACTCAGCTCTGAATAAGAATTATGTCTTTGTGTCGTGTAACTTCAAAGCAACCCCTGTCAAGACACTCTGATGAGTCAGTGTGTGTGTCTCTCTCTCTCTCTCTCTGTGTGTCTTTGTGAGTGAGTCACCACTTATTTGAATAAGTACCCAGAGACCCAGACAGACGGAAAGAGGCATTGTGATTGGGAGGCACACTTGACCTCCTCTCCACCACTATAGCAACACCTTCCTGCAACAAAAATGTCAATGTGTACGTGCTTGTAAGTGTGTGTGTGTGTGTGTGTTGCCAAAAGTGCATAAAACTTTGAGTCGAGCTCTAAGGCATGGTATGTCGTGTCCACCCACAGCATACCATTTTATCAGACTGCTTGTCTTATATGTGTGCAGAAAGGGGGCATTGAGATGGACAGATTTTACACACAAGGCTCCTGGGATTTTTAGCTGCTGCTTTCAGAGGAGGAGGCGATCTTCCTGTGTGATGAAACCTTTAACCTGCACTCCACGACGCTTTATTTTGCACAGACAGATTAAAATCTTTGCTCTCCAAGGGATTCTCTCCATATCTCACATTGTACCCTGATATTTTCTGAACTGAAACTATGGAGGTGAAAACAAAACTGTGGCCGCGCTTTGGTGCTTACCCACATTCCAAACATATTAGAAGTTAATACGGCACGCTTACACCGATGCTTTAACCCATGCGAAAGTTGAGTGAGTAGGCCATTGAGGGTATTAGGAACATCATGTGAGAGCACCTTCCTCTATACTGGGAGCTAGACACAGAAGTTGATTCTGTCGGCCCCGGTCAATAGAAATAGAGGGAGGCATCAAAACATAAAAAATAATTAAAAACAACTCAGCACGTGACCTGCCATGTGCTTGTGAAGAGCGGGAACACACGCTCGCATGACGCATACACAAGCCGACGTGCACGAGGGCCTGTGTGCACACGCATCAAACGACACATCAAATTAGCATGTCCACACTGCCCTAACCTAACTGCTCTATAACTGGTCACAGTTACACAAGAGGGCGATTAATATGAACTCTATTTTTTCTCTGTATGCTAGGAGTGAAGTGTAATAATGAAGCCCCCAGGAGACTCAGACACTGATGGCTCCCCATCTAATTGCACTGCTTTTCTCATCAGCACAGCACACGACCTCTCCCTGTACGAAACCCTCGCGCCCCGTTCACTACCAGCATGCACCAGAGATTGTCTTTTTGCATCTCCCTCTGTTTCTTGCTACGCTTTCATCTCTCTCAGTCCAGCTGTCACTTTCATTCCATTCTTCGGTCTCCTTCCTTTCTTATTGTACAGCACAATTGTCCACCCTATTTATTCCTCGCAATCTTTGTTTCTGTCCTCGTCTCTGTGTCTCTCCCATGCTGCTGCTCTGAAGCCCACTCCCTTTTATTTCCTTTTCCTTGCTGGTTCTCTCTTTAGTGCAGACGTGCCCCTGGTCAGTAGTGGCCTGGCTGGGAGACAACAGAAGTGACTTTGAGACTGGGGCATGGCAGCCTTGTTGTCACTGACACACAGTGCAACTCCGATGAGCCTTCAGCTGCATACTTAGAGGGTAAACAGAGGGGTGAGGAAGCAGGATGGAAGCAATAAAGGGGAAGAAATAACAAGAGGCAGCAAAATTTTGCAGACAGCTGCTACTATCTTTGTTGTTCTTGACAAGTGGCATCACACAGGGTTTCAAAGACTCTCGGAGCAATTTACAGCAGTTTCTTCTGCTTCTATATTAAACAACCAATGCTCTGTAAACAACTACCTGTGAAATGTTAAACCCACATGTGCCAAATGAGCAAATAAATACTATGCCCAAGCAGGCGGCAATTTTATGTACCTGTATTTTGTCAGTGGTGTTTGGGGAGTTGGTGGTGCGTTCAGCTGCATCAGGCTCAAGGCCCTCTCGACATTCAGTCTCCTCTCCCTCAGTAATGGACACCAGAGGGGATCCAGAGGAACGCTTCCTTGAGGCGCTGTGCTTGGCCTCTCTGACACGGAAACACACGTTTGTGGAATACGTTACGTGCAGATGCAGCACATGCATCGTGTCATAGCCATGACATATACACATCATATTACATGGCAACAGTTTTTGAACACATACACCATATCGTCTACAAATGAGTCGGGAATGCCACATTACCGACTTTTTTTTTTTTTTTTTGTTCTTTAGCTTAAGCATATACAGTCAAGCCCAAAATTATTCATACCCCTAGCAAATTTTGACTTAAAGTAATTTTTAAATGTAAATAAAAGCTGAGAAAAAAAAATTTCCACAATGATGCCTAGGGGTATGAATAATTTCGGTCTTGATGTATGAAAACTCTTCTTTTAGTCAGTGTGGTGGCAGTTCAACTGGAGCAAATATTTACTCTTTATGACACTGTGGCCTTTGAAACACAAAACCAAAAAAGTATAACTATATGTATAATCGCCTTATGGCATCGAAAAAAGGGGAAAAGTGACAAGGAAACAGTAAGAACGTGGCAAAAATGAACCAAGTAACGAGAAAGTGATAATGTACTTTATCGGTCCCGATATGGAAGCTGTCCTCTCCTATTCAGAGAGGTCAGGGTGCATGCTAGAACACTGACAGACTCATTGCACAGCAGAGGAACAGAAGTACAGAAAAAATAATCTCATTTCGTTTCTCAGTTTTAGATCATTTCAGTGTACGCACAGCTCTGGGAGTGTGCCACCGCTGCTCTCGAC
The DNA here is from genome assembly GCF_022539595.1 of Amphiprion ocellaris. Taxonomy (NCBI): domain Eukaryota; kingdom Metazoa; phylum Chordata; class Actinopteri; family Pomacentridae; genus Amphiprion; species Amphiprion ocellaris. Next base: position 26,242,620 of record NC_072777.1, on the reverse strand, counting down.
ACGGTGGGAGAGAAAAGGGCTGGCAACCTCAATGAACTGCTCTGGTTTTGACAAAGGAATCTCTGCAAAAAGAGAAAAGCAAAAAATCCTCTACACATCATGCCAGCGCTGCTTTATCACACTCTGAATTTTTACTGCATTTTCTGTTTTTCACTCAGAGATCAGCTGATGTCAGATATGCCTGAGCCAGCAGCTATTTTCAAAACTGAAATATTGCAGCTGCCCTCTTCCTATCTTCATTTCAGCATGCCGTACTGTATGCTCTCTGCGCTGTACATTCTAAATCTCCACCATTAATGCTCACTTCTCGTTCCAGTCATATTTATTTATGACATTCACCTACACGCTATCACATAATTTGTGCTTTTCTATTCGTTTGATATCCTCCCCTGCATCCTCCCTCTGGTTTCCCTTTACCACCTGTTATTCCTCAAAACTTCATTTTAACTTTTTTCATTTTCTATTTCCTTTTCTGTCTCTCACTCACCCTGTGGTTCAGCAGTGACCACAATCTTCTTGCGTTGACGGATGAGTTTCCATCGGGGCACAGGTGGAGATTTGGGTGGCGCCTCCAGTGGGCAAGCGCGAGTTTGAGTCAACAGGACAATATGGCTGTGCAGCAAGCAGAGGCCATGACGACGTAGCAATTCTGAGCAATCAGTCTGCATGACAACGTACAGACAAATCCACAGAAGTAAACACACATGCAGTAGTCAGTAATGAGCATTAAAAAAAAAAACAAACAAAAAAGTGAAGGAAGGGAAAATTCTAGAAACTTTTCTCAAATTAGTTTGAAGCAATAATAAATGAATAAAAATTCAGCCTGTTGAACAAAGCAACCAACTAGAACACAGCATGACTCAAGACCACAATCAAACAATGTTTTATCTCCACCACCCACTGCTACAATTTGAGTGTACCTTAACATTCCTGTACTATTTAACAGAGGTGACTATGGCAGTAGGCATTTTAAAACTTGTACATGTTCAGTTTCTTTCTACATGAACAGTAAACATTGAATTTGCCATTTGTACTGCTTTGGCCACTGATGCATACATTATTCATAAAGGATTCTGGCCATATTGCAATCACACAATGTAGCATTTGCATCAGAATGTGAATTTGTTCCGCTTCCAAATCTGCATTGAACATCTGACTGCAATCGACAGCAGGTGAAATGTAAATTTCATGGATGCAAATGTTTCTCTTGAGAGATATGGCTAACAGCGTAAAGCTTGAACTCAGTGAGCCGTGTGTATCTGCAGCCAGCAAATGAGGAGGAATAGTGAAAAGACATACCGCTAGGCAAAACCGTAAGCAATAGTTACGTGGCTGGAAAGAGTAGAAGCTGGCACACACCACTAACTCAGGGCCACCTGAGAACACACAAAGAAGAAGAACCTAAGTACAGGTCAACTCCATAGATATGTTCAAACATACACTACTCTTCAAAAGTTTGGGGTCACTTAAAAATGTCTTTATTTTTGAAACTAAAGCACTTTTTTCAATGAAGATAACAATAAATAAAAACAGAAATACAGTTTAGACATTGTTTATGTAGTAAATGACTATTATAGCTGGAAGCGGCTGTTATGTAATGGAATATCTACATAGGGGTACAGAGGCCCATTTCCAGCAACCATCACTCCTGTGTTCTAATGCTACATTGTGTTAGCTAATCGTGTTGAAAGGCTAGTTGATGATTAGAAAACCCTTGTGCAAGTATGTTAGCATGTGAATAAAAGTGTGAGTTTTCATGGAAAGCATGAAATTGTCTGGGTGACCGAAAACTTTTGAACCGTAGTGTATAGAGTCAAGCTCGAAATTATTCATACCCCTAGCAAATTTTGACTTAAAGTTACTTTTAAATGTAAATAAAAGCTGAGAAATTTTTTTCCACAATGATGCCTCTTGTACATCATCTTATTATCTTTTGGGAAACACCTGTGTCATTTCCAATCAAAAAAAACTTGCTGGTTGAATAAAAGTAACTTTAAGTGAAAATTTGCTAGGGGTATGAATAACTTCAGGCTTGACTGCATAAGGACACACATTGCAATACTGATACATACCTACCATAGCACAACTGATCTTACTGAGGGCCTAAAATCGGTAGACTGAGATTAACCATACTAATATACTGATAGTACCACTGGCCAGTACTTATTTTAAAGACACTAACTTAAGTTTTCAAATCAATCTAAAATTTAACCCTGGAAATGTGAAAACACTACTGGCTTTCTGGTATAAATAAAAAAACAAGGCTATATCTAGGCTATGTAGCGGTCCTTCACTCTATAGTGCATCTTACAGTATATCATATGAAAGCACATGGGCCAGGAGACATGGAAAATCAATTTGAAGGTCCATGGTGAAGAGAGATGGGAGAATTGCTATGCTAATATAAAGGCTACACATTAAAAATTGAAGAGGGAAGTGGTTCTCACACTGCATAGTGATGTATGCATTTCAATGGAATATAACAGTGAGCATCACAACAGTGAGAGAAAAGAATGTGTAGATCTCATTGCAGGTGTGAATGAAAGCGCTATGTAGTGCATTTCATGAAAGCAGAAATGTTCTGTGAAGTAATAGCACTCGTGCATGCATATCGTCACATTATGTTACAATCCAACGCTTGAATTATTGCAAACGAGTGGGAGTGTAGGAAAGTGTAAGGGACAGTTGACTCTCAAAAAGTGCAGAAGGGTCAATGTGAGGGCAACAGAGAGAAATATTTTTTCATTTTACCAACATAATTACCTTTTTTTTGCCACTTTACCCTCAAACTTTAGAGAAGTTTTTTTCTCTAAAACTTGGTTTTTAGAACACAGATTCATAATGTCAAATATGACTAGCAAGCTGAAATTGATTAAAAAATGCATTTCAGTTACAATATCCTCTTTAAATTCATTTAAAAAGGCCTTTTTCTATGCTACTACTATGACCTGAAACAACTCCAAGCCACACTATTTCTGAGGACATGTTTCAATCCTATTTTCATCAGATAACCACATTTGACTCTGGAGGCTCTTCTGCCCTGCGGGAAGACCAAATAATTCACCCTTTTACTGCTCCCTCTGCTGGTTTATTTATGGTCCACCCCACACGCATTAACCCTCCCTGCACTTCATTATACATGAGCCCTGGAAAACAGGAAGTGATGCTTGAAATCACAGGAAAGAGGCAGCAGGTAACTGGCTGACCGACAACATGAAACAGAAATTTAGGTATTTTGCAGAATGACCTTAAAAATAATAGACCTTAGGACCGGGTGCTGTCTTTTCCTGAAATAAATTCCTAGACTGTAGTTGTTGAAAGGGTTATTTCTGCAGTGTAAAAGAACAGAATCACTGATAATTGCGAGTTTCTGTTGATGAAATATTCATTTTCCATGCTCCTTACTTGAATTATAGATTCAGAGAGAATAAATCCTAAATATATATATATATATATATATATATATATATATATATATATATATATATATATATATATATACACACAAGGATAAAGATACTTATATTTCTTTCTATCTATCTAGCTTTCTATCTTTATATCTATCTGTATGTACATCTTATCTGTCTATCTAACTATAAATACACACACACACACACACACACACACACACATATATATATATATATATTTTTTTTTTTTTTTTTTTACACACAGATACAGACACACAACACAAATATATTTCTAAAACCACCAGCTGAAGAATTAATTATCTGAGGAACAAAAGTTGTCTGTGCATACAAATGATCACAGCAATGGATGATCGATTCAACTGACGTCCTCAATTAAACGTGCAAGCAGAGTGTGTAATTGACATATATGTTTTTCGAGTCTGCATGTATGCATAATCGTGTGTCTTTCAGTGGCTGTGCATCTGTGCATGTGTGGGGCACAATTTAGATTTTACTTTTTTCTGTTTCCGGCAGCTGATTCCCGTCGTCCTTTGGGGTGGAATCTCTCCCTGCAGCTGGATCTGCAGTCTCAGGCTTCGACACTGGCAAATTCTCATCCGGGAGTGTAAACGTCGGAATGGTGCCTTGTAAGAAATCCCAGATGTTTTTCGAGTAGAGTGGCCTGACGGGGGTGAAAAACACTATGATTTGTTCCAGTCGACCACTTTGTTATTGAAGCTTTTTCTGTGGATTTGTATCTTTAAGTGAGTTTTCCCTGGAACTTTCCATGTGAAGTCTAAATTCTACAATGCAAAAACTCTATTTGGGGGGGGGATTTGGAACAGGAAGCACATGCACAAAAACCCTCCAACATCTTGTAAATGAAAATTTTGCCATGGAGAATTTGTGAAGTCGATTTCAGAGACTGGTGGACAATTATGCAAAGTGCTGACAAGAATTTACTTCTGCTAAAGGGGGTGATATTATCCTCACTGGCCTCAGAATAGTATTCTATCTATTGATAGAATTAATGATGAAACTCCTGTTGTTCACCATTTTTATCTGCAGGCGCAGTGTCAAAGAGGATCAGATGTTTGCTTGTTCAAATAAGATGGCCACAATTTCCATAGGATGAACAGATTTTTTTCTCACATGACAGTGCATAAGCAGTTCCCCCTCACTTGAAAATAAAGTACATGACAGTATCTTCTTTCTACTTCAGCACACCCAGTAGATGGCATATTGTACAGGACACCGCCAACACAACATGACAAACTGCAAATACAAAACCAGTGAAGTATGAAGGTGGAGCAAAAACAGGATCTAGCAGTGGGTTCCTTGCTTTGCCTAGCTGGTTCCTTACTTGGAAAGATTTATGGGTCGTTTTGGCACAGTGTGGTTGACAGTGTGAGCGACAGCAGTGGGAACATTGAGCTACTATTTTAGTTTAACACAGCAGAAACAGTACCATCTTCACATGTGATTAAGGGTTCTTTTTATGTTTGAATGGTGTTTTTTCTTTCAATGTTTCTGACACTGAAGAAGCCATTCACCTCAAAACTTCCGTCTCTGCTGAGCCTCTAATTTGATCATTCAAAATTCAAAAAGAGAATTTTGAGGCCAGTTTTGTTGGGCAAAGGATTTGTTTTTTCTTACTTCTGTCAGTATTGTTCCTGATTTTCATTCATTGTAATATCCTATGACAATAAACTGTGATTATAAACATCCTACTGCTGCGTCTTCCTGCAGTCCACTGATTACAGGTCTCCTCCAAAAGTTCACCAAAATCGCACAGTCTAACATGTTACTGCATTTTGTTTGCTTACAAGGGGTGGATAGTGGCAGCAGTGACTTTTTGCAATAATACTGACAAAAAATATATGTTTTTATATTTTAACAAGGCCTGCAGTGTGCTGATTTTAAGTGTCAGCCTGAAATATCCACATTATATTTTCCTAGTACGAACCAGCTGCCATTAGTGACAATATCTATACTAGCACAACCAAAAACAAACTAAACAGTAGATTTCTCCAGCCATATTATTGGTAGATTGCAATATTGTGCTGGCTGAGATAATACGTGTGTATTTTTGTGGAAACAAAATACATGATTGTAAATCCATGTGTTGTGAATCAATCTGAAACACAGCCACAGTCATGCTCAGTGCTTGTACGTGTTGATAGATTCCCCAGGCGACCAACTAAAAACAGCTAACCTGCTGAGCTAGAAAGAATAGCACTCCCCATCTCCACTCCAAAACACTGCTGCCCCATTAAAGTTCCATCACTGACAAACTGAGATCCCCTACTTCACTCTGAAACTCGTCCTCCTTCAGTATATTTCCTTGTTCCAATCTTAAAGCGACAGACATTTTCTTCCCAAAGAACAACTTTCAATATGACTACAATTCTCTGCATGATTTTAAGATAGTCTAATTTTTATCCTTAAGACGGAAAAGTGCAAATGTCAAACTGTGATAGTGAATTTAGCTGCACAGCCTTGAAATCAAATGAACACGTTAGATGATCTGTTTGATTCTTACTGTGTATTTTATAGAGGAAAAATTAAAAGCCAAGCAGGCAAATGACACAATTAAGACAAACACCCACAATGGATGCTATATAATATTTAGAACATAGAATTACATGAAGGTAACAAAGATAGAAGAGTGGAGTCAATCACTGGGATTCTTACCTAACTGCACTGGTCTCTGGGATCCAGCTGGTGAGAGTATGAATAAAGCTGAAGTGGTCCATCTCCTCGCAAATTTCAGACACTAGTCTGAAAAAACAAACCAGAGACATCCTTCACTAATAGTGATGCAGGCTTTGTTCTGAAAGAAAACTTGTGAGGTCGTTATTTCAATACGAGAAACTAAGTTTAGTGTGAAAACTCCTAGGTTACAACAAAAAAATGAATGTCATTTTCTCTTATCAAAAGCAGTCTTATACAATAACATCATGCTCAGAAACTACAGAACACATTAGTGTCATTTAATCTTCCATTACCATTGCTTGGTAGTTGTCAACTTTGGCATTTTTTTTTCTGTTAGTGTGACTGCCTGTCAGAAATGCAGGCTCAACTTACCTTCTACATTTTGAAATCTGCATTATGCAGGAAACCTAACCATGCTCTATAAATGATATCTGAGAAAGGTGCGTCTGATTATATACAGGATGCATCCTTCACAAACAACTTTCACTCAAAACAGATGGCTGCCGCTGCTCTAATTGAGCCTCTTGGGGTCCTGTGGCCAACCTGTCCAGTCCACAGTCATACCCAAGGAAGTGAAATCAATCCAACTTCATCAGTGATGCCACAGTGCCACTAAGCACTACAAAAACGCTGCTCAGCACCAAATGAAAAAAATCCCTCAAATTCAGCTTTTTATTTATTTATTTTAAAAAATCCCAGCAGATACCTGAGTGAAGTTTGGTTCTAGTTCAATACAAAGAACTTTCACTATGCCTTATAAATGATTCACCAGGAGAGAGACTGCTTTGTTTCCTGTCCTGGATGAAACATTTATGTCTCGACCTTCTGTGGACACCTGAACTGCCACCTTTGCACACGCTATGTTGCCCCATCACAGACATGAACACTGTCTGTCAAAGAGTAGGTCAGGCAAAGGCTTGGTCAAGTCAGCAAAAGGTCCTCTGTGGTGGATCTTGCACATGTGAATGGGCTTTAAATTGTTTAGTACTCTCACTTCCCACAAATGTAGGGACTACCTGTAGGTACGCCTGATCATGAAACAACTTACTGAACCCCAATTTACCATATACAGTATGCTTACAGAGAAAGTCATTGAAAGTTTACAAATATTTCCTCTTAACTCAATGATATCAGACAAGGCCAAAACATTCTTAAAAATCAATTAGTAGATTGAAATGCCAGCTTTCACTTTTCTATATGCAGATGTTGCTGCATATTACTGCAGTCACTGTATGCGCTTACTGAAATTCATTACAAATTGGTCATAAATATCACCCTGTATACGGATATATTTGAGCAGGGTTTGTGTAAAAAATGTGTGTACATACTGTGTGTTGTATTTTTACAGCGGTCACATTAAGGTCAAGCTGCTATTTAGTCTACTTGGAATAATGCTGTGTCTGTTCTGAACTGGTGAAACATTAGGACTGTAACTGTTTTTCCAGCTCCTTGGGGTAGTACTAAGATGCTTACAGAGATTCGGTTGTTGAAATGTGTAGTAACTCACTCTGTGTTGGCCACCTTAATTAGAGCTTTAGCCAACAGCATTGGCCACAGCTCTGACTGACAGGTGGAAGCAGGGAGAAGCAGGTTATTGTCCTCATCGAATGGCATGAAATCATCTACTGTTATCTTCCTCCAGCAACCCTGAAAGCAAGGAATGAGGAGGAGTGAGTGAAGACATGGTGTAACAATCAAAGCACCTCAAATACTAGCTCTAAGAAATTACACAAGCTCATGAATTTTCCAGTCATATTCACACTACAGCAGCTTGTGTAAAGCTTAAAAGCAAAATATGACATTTCCAGAAATATGTTTATTATTACGTTTTGCTGACAATCATTTAATATAAAGCTAGGTCCCTGGCTGAGTGACATAAACAAACAAGAAAAGCACTCAGAGAGCGCAGTACTCTGCTAAGGCTGTTCATTATCCCAAATGACATTGTCAGAAATGCAGCATTTTTTTTTATAAATGCAGCATTTGTTTATTAGGTATTCACGATCAGAAATCATGGCAACATAGAATGTGGCCATTTAATATAGATGTACCCACAAACAACATGACCTTGCGCTGAACACAGGCATGTGTTATGCATGTGTACGTTATGTACGGATACCGAATCACATGACCTAAATATGTAGTGGGCAGCAGGAATTGATGGGGCTCAGAAACACCTCCACAATTTAATCAGTTGTTCCTTGTATCATTTCCCACAGATAAGTCCCAATAAGTCCTCAGCAGTAGATTTATAGTAGGATTGCAATCATGTGATCGTCAGGCAGCTGACGTAGCGTTCACTTGTAGTCATAGTTACAGTGACGCCGTGCCGCTATCTCACAATGATACAGAAATCTTTAATAAATCCGTGGATCCGGATTATAAGCCGCATGACTGCCAAAGTCTAATCAGTTGGTCTTTGTGTCATTTCTGACCTTCCCTGAAAATGTCATCTAAATCTGTTTGTCTGTTTTTGAGTAATGTTGCAAACAGACAAACAGACAGACAAACCAAAGCCGATCGTCACATAACTCCGCTGCCTTCCTTGGCAGAGTCACAAAAAGCGTAGCGAGATCTATGTTATACAGGTAAGTCAAAAAAAAAATATTTAGGGGGGAAAACAAGGTAAATGAAAAAGAAGGTAATTAAAGACTAAAAGAAACAAACAAATGAAAAAAAATTTGAACACTGCATGAAGAAGCTTACAGAGAAAGAACACAGGCAGCTAAACTGGAGAGGAGAACCAGGAGGTGAAAAGCCAAAGAAAACAGAAAAACTGACAGAGGAAGACACAGAACTATATATACACCAAGAACTAATTGGGAAACAACTCATAGGTGAAACTAATGAGGATGGAGCAGACAAACAAAAAACACCAGAGACACACAAGGCTTCAAAAATAAAACAGAAAGAAACTAAAAAGTGAGACATGGAATCTCACAGACAGACAGGAAGCACAGGAGACACGCACTTAGAGACACACAGGATGTGATCTTACAAAACAAGAATATGAAACAAAACTGCAACAAAAGCATGACAGACTGTCCAACTGTAACAAAATCCAACAACTGCCAGCAGCTTGAAATCTCACCTACTAACATGTTAGATCTTGTTTATGTATCTGATAAACAAACCTAAATGTATGATTGACAAAGTACTGATTATTGGAAGGTGACATCCCAGATTATTTTGCCAATTTGAACCAGTAACTTTCGGGATAACTTTAGGTCACTTCATTTTTTTTCATTTCTCATGAAAAATAAAAGTTTTTTGTGCAATGAAGCCAAATATATCCCACTTGTTAAGCACTTCAGTAAAACCCAAGAGACTACCTCTATTATTCTTAATTACACACAGAAGCAAGACAAGAAATGTTGACCAGGGTCCCAAAATTCTTAAAACATAAATTCCACTTAAAAAGCAGGGGTCGACTGAACTGACGTGGCCAATTATCAGATCCAATACTGTGCACTTTTCTCATTAATTATACTGTTGTACTTTTTTTTCAACTAATACCAGACAAAAACAAATTAAATGGGGCTCTAGTGCAGCCACCTCTCTATCTGTAGTCACCAGTCTTGAGCTTTGGTCTTGAGCAGCATCCAATCTACAGCACTATCTGGTTGCCCGTCACAAGTAATACACTACCATGCCATCGTCTGAGAAAGATCTCCAAACTCCGCCCAACTCTAACTCTCTTAGATGCAGAGAAACTTGTCCATGCCTTCATCTCCTCAAGGTTGGGCTACTGGGGGCTCTTCATCGGGATTCCTGGCAACAATATTCTGAAGCTTAAGCTCCTCCAGAACTGCGCTGCCAGGATCCTGATGAGAAACCGTAAATATGCCCACATAACCCCCATTCTCCACTCCCTACCTCATCCTGCATCGACTACAAAATCCTACAACTGACCCATAAATGCATCACCGGTCACGCACCTTTCTTTCTCCACGAACTGATCACTACCCAATCCTCCGCCCGACTGTACACCAGAGTCAAGCATTGCTTTAAGTCAGGCAGAGCGGAAGTGTGGTCATATTCAGTATCTTTGTCTGGTTAATGCTTCATCTGCTACCAGCTGATTAACAACATTAATACAAGCCTTCACAGCCTTACAATTCTCACTTTTTCTTGGCTGATACCTTCAGGCCAACACTGCTTGCTGAGAGAGCCCCTCCTGCACCTCTACTTTATGTGCTAACTTTCTGGTGTTATTGCCTCAGCTTGGATATTATATTAGCAGGTGTGAATGTGTGGATCTATACTATAGGGCAGCGGTGTCAAACTCATTCTGGTTCAGGGGCCACATTTAGCCCAATTTGATCTCAAGTGGGCCGAACTAGCAAAATCACAGCATAATAACCAATAAGTAACAGCTCCAAATTTTCCCTTTGTTTTAGTGCAAAAAAGTTGTGCAAAACTTCAGAAAAAAACAAACAACACAAGCGAGACAAGAAAAAACACAAAACGACACAAACAATACACAAAACAAGAAGTAAAGCAAAACACAAAATGACAAAGATAAGGCAAAAAACACAAGCAAGACAAAAAGGAAATACAAAATGACAAAAACAAGAAACAAAATGACAAAAACATGAGACAAACGACAAATGTCAATCAAAAAACAACAAAAACAAGACAAAACATTTCAAAAATTAGATACAACATGACAAAACAACAATGAACAATCTAGTATTTCACTTTAAGATCAAAACAACTTGTCATAGTTTAGAAATTACATGAAATTTATAGTTTTTCCAAATATACAGCAAGTACAATTTAGAGTTAATATCTTCTCTGTAATTTTTACACTTTAACAAAGTAATCAAATGGGCCAGATCGGACCCTCTGAAGGGCCGGTTTTGGCCTGCGGGCCGCATGTTTGAAACCTCTGCTATAGTGCATTATGCAATGCCTTCACATCATCACAATAAGCACCAAAAGTGGGCCTTTCTCCCCAAGTCCCACTGTGTAAATCTAGCGATTGATCCAGAATCCTCCCAGAATTCTTTTCTCCAAACATTAGCTACCTTATGCTTGCATCTCAGCATGCTGCGCTGTGCCAGAGCTTGTTACACTTTTTTGCGGTGCAGTCTATCTGCTGGTCGTCTGGGGGAGTTTCACACAGCTCGTAAGGAAAAGTAGCACAAGCGGGCGATAATGTGACTGACCATTCACAGCTGTGCCTCTTGCGATCTATCAGAACAACATGCACAAGTAATGCAAGCCTCTGCACAGCGCAGGCAGGCACAGTCTCACTTGTTCTTCCATTTTCCTGTCAAACCAGTGCCCACAGTGGGAGCTTGATGTGCTCACACACGGGGTGAAATACAGTGCAAAAGGGCGCGTTGTAAGAGAGATGAAGAAAAGCGAGCACGGAGAGAGAGATTGAGTTGTAGGACTGTAAAAAGCAGGGAAGGAAAATGAAAATTTGATGTATATTTACATCAGTGTGATGGGAAAAAGTTGTAAAAAAAAAAAAAAAAAAAAAAAGATAAGTGTGGAACAATAAAGGATCAGATGAGCAGGAGAAGAGAAGTAGTCTATGAGGAAAAACAGAGAACGAAATGAGAACGAGGGATGGGGGCTGGGTGCTTAATGCCATCTCAACAACCATCTGCTAGCGTGCTACGGTTGGCACGGGGACTGCTGCCTACAACCGTGTCATGCTTGTTTGTCAAGAGTCACAGTGTTACAGAACAAAATCATTTTTAGCTCTCTTTTTTCACTCTCTTGCTGACCCAAATTGTTGTTGCAGGAAGAAGCTCCCTCTCTGAAAAGACACAATGATGTAGTGTCCGCTACTTAGAGATCTGTAGCACATACTGAAACTCACAGGACAGCAATGGCAAGCTGTATCCCAGTGCAACGATGACTTCTGATTTGGAGCCAAAAACCTGTAAAATCCCCACACTTAACACAGAATCAAAATGAATGACAATGCCATGCATAAATTCCTCCCAGCTCACACAGTCATACTAAGTGTAGATATCTAACTTGAGCCTTGGTCTCTGAGAAGCAGCTGACTCCTGTTAAGCCTTATCTATTCATCAAGCAATGTATGAAGCCCGGCCACTTTTGGCACAGCAGCGAGACTGATTGATTTGAGCTCTGAGAGGATAAGATTCTCTCATCCCTTCCCCCTTCCATCCCTCAGTCCATCCCCATTCCCCTCTCATCTGCTGCATCCTCTGGGGTCTGCTGAACAATGTAATGTCAACTTATGCCACCTAACTGCGCCTCGAGAAATATGTAATTATCAAAGAGTGCATTGTGAAGCTGTGTATTTCTCCAGAATATTTTGGATTTTCCACCCTGTCCTGCATTTTAGTATTAAGCTCAACATTAAAAGCCTTCTCCCTGTAAATGAGAACTAATAAAACCTTCTCTGGATCCATAATCATGTGAGAATATGTGTTTAGATTTATGTATGTATTATGTAATGCTTACCATCCAGTAAAGTTTGACCACATATTTCCCAAAGCTGTTGTAGAGTGGCACATGACCTTTCACCACCTTACACAGTGAGTAGATGTGGTCCCAAGGTCTCCAGCCACTTTGCTCTGTAGATTTAGACAGTGTCCACACAACATACATCTCACTGATGATCCATCTCATTAGCTTGACGGAACATGGAGGACAGAAGGGATAAAAAGAGGGAGCAAAATAATTATGAGTCTACCAATCTTAAAATCTATTGACTGAATCCTCAGTTGTGTGATCTTTAATTCACAGAATCAATAGGGAATTGCATTACTGCAGTCTAATTCATGTCTGTTAGCCAAACATCACTTTGTTGACATATAAATTAGATTATCCAAAGGCTGATCGATACTGGGTAAGAAAAAGTTGGTGCAAATTGGAGAACAAATATTGAAAACTAACCTCACTGCAAAGCAGATGGTTGTTGGGAGAAATCAGGTCAAAGGTCATCTCATTTTTGACAACAGTGATCACCTAAAAATAAAGCACATAATTGTTTTTACTGTAGGCATGTTGACTGAAAAACTACAGTCAGGCTGTCATACAGTTTATTGTTGTATGTGTACAAAACAGAATCCTTCATTATACTTGTGCAATGGTCAACCAGCTTTAGAAAATCAATGTCACAGGTCATCTCTTTACAATAGAATGAATTAGCACCCTATATAATGCTTCCCTACTCATCTCATGGCCTAAACTGGTCTAACCATGACACTCCCAAGACTGAGTCTGCGATGAATATTTGACTACCAAGTGAACAGACCCTACCATGTCACTAACTAAATACAAATTAATAGGTGAGATGATCGTGAAACACACCGCCTGCAGGAATGGAGGACTTTTGTTTTCTAACTTTGCGAGCAACCCTAATCAGGAGCCAAGCTTTAAATCACTTCTGTAAAAAATGCTTTAAAAAGTCAAAGAAAAACAGACTGGTGTAGACTGAAAGAATATTACAGAAGAGCTGCTGAGTGCTTCTGCCTGACTGATTCCTTTTTGTGATTAGCCCGTGCTCCTTTAGTATGAAATTAATGAAATGATTCTGACATCTTGAGTGGAAAGGCAACGTGTGACCTGGCAAGGGCTAATTCAAAAAACAGGAAGCTTCCAGTAATTGCTCAATACTGCACTGAGACAAGGGTAACAGAAAAGTGGAGTGATGCAATTAAAACTTCATTGGAGGTGACTACAGAGCATATTTCCTTAACTACATTTCACACTGTGTGGCAAAGATATACACTTTGCTAAAACATGTAACATTAAAAAGCTACATGAAGACAGCATTGTGTTCAAATACATGATCTAAATGTGTTCAATGTACAGTGATACAAGACATTAAACAAGCTAATGTGTATTTTTATGATTAATTATTTAAACAGCTAATAATTATAAACAAAGCACAATCAATTGAGTTAATGTGAGTTGACATGAAATTACATCATCTCTAATATATGTGAAGCCATAAGACAGATATACTGTACTCTGTTTAGTACTGTTATCCTTTCGCATGTTTATGAACATGTACATAAATTGAAGGATAAACAGATACATCATAATTGTCCGAGTTAAACCATACTCACCACAGCCAAATTGGGACAGGTCGACATTTGGCGTACACTATTCCATCTCATTACGAACTATATAATTGTTTTAGAAGCACAAAGGTTACCTTTTCAGTAAGAAACTCTGTAGGTCGCCTCCAAGTGTGCACTTTCAAAGATGGAGGCAGGGAAACTCTTCCCTCCGGATCTTCAAAAAATGACTGCAGACAAAAGCAAACAAAGTGAATGTGAGGGACTTTGGGAAGTGGGACTGAGCAAAGTACACATTTTCGATGCTATGTAAACATATTGTTGCTGAGGGCAAATTAATAAATTCTTTCCTAATTTCACACATTTTCTACCCTACATTTAGAGCATTGGAACTCCTTTTTGTCTTGTGATCTTCAGGTTCTTCTTTTGAGTCCCATTTCTCCTTGTTGACTTCAGCATCATTCCACTCAGGCCATATGGGGAATCTGCATCTCCCCACACCTCCTAAGCTCTGTGATGAAGTGGCAGCCAGGGACGCTGCTCTGAAATGATGACAAACAGCTGATTATCGTCATGTGGTCTTGCCTACCTTTTTGCCAGTGTTTCGCGTCAAATTTAGCCCGTTCAGTGCCAGAGATTACAAATATAAGAATTACACCCATCAAATTCCAAGTTGCATTTGGACAGGGAAGGGATATTGAGTGATATTGCTGGCTGGCTGCTGTCTTATAATAACCATAGACTGGATTTACCCACATGCCACGTGTAACCTAAAGTACAGCTATTCTAAAGTGGCTAACAGGCTTTTGATATGTGTAATATAAAGTGTTTGTGTAATTTAAGTACAGCTATGCTTAAACTGCGTGGTTTCTGATATGTGTAATGTGTAATACCGAGTACAAACTTTCTTCAGTGGCTGGCCGGCTATGGTATGTAGCTAAAGCTAAAGCTAAAGCTTATCAACATTAACCCAAACTCACTCTGTCTGTCGGTCTGATAGAGACACTTTGCTGGAAGAGGACCCCTCCGTCTCTGTCTTTGTCTGTCGTTTTGACATTGTTTCTGGTGTAAAACCGCCACAACAACAACTAAATTTTATTTAACGTCTCTTCAACGGCTCTTGTAAGTTTGAGCGTTGCTACGCAACCCAGCTTTAACGTAGGCGGGGCCTGGAGCTGCTGCGTCACGTGTTGCTATGGCGCAGCTGCACAAACTACCTCGGAAATATGAGAGGTAAACAAACACCCATTAAACATCTGGGTTTACTGTTTAACATTTAAACTGACAGAAAATGGACAAAATACTAGAAACTACGTTTAAACAAACTGCAATCCAATCCAACACCATAGAATATTGGCTCAGGGAGGACTGCACTACTGGCAGTAAACACGAGTTGCTGTAATGCTTGTACACAACCCAGCTGTCATGCCTCCACTGCATTCCTACTCTGCTCTGGTAACAATCAGTTAGGTGTGTGGACGAGCACAATCTCTAGCATTGGGAGCAGCATGTCTGATGACTATCACACACTTTTCCTTGAGTGGAGTCACATGCCTGGTTTCTCTCTCTCTCTCACACACACAAGCATAAAGTCTGTTGTACTTATCACACACAGCTTAATGCACAATGCTTTGCACGGAAACTTACTGCAACACAGCAGATACAGTGTTTTTTTCAAATGTCTTGTTCACATATACATACAGTATCTGTGTTTTCAGTTTATGGGTTCTTGCAACAGCTCTGCTGAACTCCCAAGAACCTGCTCCAGGCCTCACTGCTTGTTAAGAAATCTGTTAATATGAGAATAATCCAAGCTCAGTTTGCTTGATCCGAGATGTGTACGTGCCAGAAAAAAATGCAAACAATTATAATCAGAAACATTTGCTGGAGACAATCAACTGTAAAATCCAGATGGGGAAGCATTGTATTTCTGCTGTATTCAAGTCAAACACTATGCCTCAAATGTATAGTTGATTTGCTAAGTTCCTAAATGAGTCAAAAACAAGTTATATTTAAATGTCATTGAACATTACCTGATTTTTTTTGTTACATATGTAAAACACTGAATCAATTAAAACATCTGAACAGTCTGATCACAAAAAAACCCAACACATCTGTTAAAATGTTTATTCTATTTTGGTCTTAAAGATTTTAAGTATTTTCCACATGTAAACATGTTTTAAAAAATTCTTTCTCATTTCTTCTGTATACTTAAACAGATTAGCGACCCAAGGCACGACAGATTATAGTCCTCTGTCTGATTCAATTTGAAGATACATACTGTTAATCACACTTATATTATCATACCAACGGAAAGACAATCAAACAAAAGTTTCTCAATGTCTCACATAGTACCATCATTAGAGTTCTTTTTTCTTCTCTTTTTTTTAAACATAAATACTGTATTGTCCATCCAAAAAAAGTGTGTATTGCGGCACCTTGTTTCAGGTAAAATATGGCATAAATACAACAAATCTTGATAGCAGTTTTAAAATATTTAAAAAAAAATGATAAAACTTAACTATGATGCCCGTTTGCTTACTTTTTACACAGTTGTCTAATTTGAGAACAGGTTGGGACATAAACAAGGATGCGCTGCGTGTCAAATGTTTCAGCGACATAAACATGGATCTATGTTAACTAAAGAATGACAGAAAAACACTAAAATGTCTAGTTTCACAGACGCAGTGGCATCAACATCAACAGAGGATACTTAGAGAAAGCACACTAAAGTAATTAAAAAGCTACAGGTTGTTTCCAGGCTTGAATCTCAGCTTTTTGTTCAGTTTAAACCCCTTCTCAGGTGTGACACAGTCCAGGACTTCAGAGTGGGGTTAATAGTTGGTGGTGGACAATCAGGGCTGGTGATGGGACAAAGAAATCAATAAAGATCCTGAAACAGCATTTGAACAGCTACAAGAAACTTGGATGTGCAGGTCAATTGGCCATCAGAGAAGTTCCTGGAGATTTGAGGAGCCAAAAACATTCCTATTCCTCTTCGAGGCTGCGATAGAGAGAGTTGTGGCGCACTCGATGGATCCTGCCAAAGAAGGCGGATGGTTAATGTGGATGGATTAAGTGTTAGCAGCAGCCTGACTTGCTCTCAGCAGCCACAGGGTCGTTGTCCAGTTTGATCCGGTCTCCATTGCTCTCCTCGTAAGGCAAACCTTTGTCGTTAGCCAAGATATTCTCTACCAGGAAACGTGCTGCCTCATCCACATTGATGTTGTCCTGAAAAAAAAAAAAAAACATCAAAACAGTGTGTGAGTGAGGTGATAAAACACTCAATAAATACCATAAATTTTAGGGATGCTGACGACTGCTAATCCAGAAAGGAAGATGGACAATATTTGGACGGGATATACATTCAAAGTAATGATTGAACAGCATTTGATAATAGACAACCTGCCATTCATAACTATACTTCTTTATTGATAAGGGTGACTAAAATATGTAAAATACAAACAGGAGTGATTACATTTGGACAATCTCTTCTGTTCTTGTGGAATCAGTTGAGGTTGATCAGTTTGTTTCCTGCAGTTATGCCTGTTGTTCTCTATTTTCTTAATCTTTCACTGCTCTATGGCTGTTATTGCCCACTAAGGTCCATATCTTAAAGCATCAAGCATTAATTATTGTTTTCCAGACTCCGTTTCATGGTAATTTGTGGCTGCCTTCAAACTTAGCCATTAGCTGATTGTATTGCCTTAGCTACCGTGAGAGAAGCTAATTTCCTGGTTTGTGTTTCTTCTGAGAGACATTTGTGAGACCACAGACTGACAACATACACAGAGACAAGGCTGCATCAGACCTGAAGTAGCACATTTAATTTATCAATAATCAGTCGATAAAAATGCCGATAATTAGAAAAATGCCAAATATTGGCCACAATAGTCGGCTAGGTCAATATTTGGTATATCCCTAATATATATGGACCTTAGTGGCAATGCACACTTTTCCCTTGCTCCCGTCCTCACGACAATGTTTATAGAAAACAGCTATCCCATGCAGTTCTCTCAAGAATTGCATCCCATGCAGTCTGATTCTTGAGATGCAATTCTCTTAAGTATTGCATGGAATCCCATGCAAATCTCTCACGGTACACTGTAATAAATTCAGTGTCCTTTAGTATAGTCAGAATTACACAAGGAGATGAGTTGTTGTACTTGGCTGCATGTTGGTCATAGGAGCAATTAAGTGTTTAGAAGAAGAACTCAGTACAGAGAAATATGGGTTAGAAACTGGAAAATAAAGTGAATTTGGTCACAGTAGTTATACATAAGATTTGAAACGGAGGGGTTAAACATGTAAGCCATGATTTGTTTGGTGTATTGAATCATTTCTGGAATTATCTGAAACTACAGGAATACTTAAACAGGCTCATTTTTTAAAAACGGACTCTTCTTGACAAATTAATTAAATGGTCCTTTCATGAAGAATGACAGCAAGCTTCAGCAAAGGTAACCAACATCTTGTCTTTACTTCTGGCCACCAAACACCTTTATATGAATCAGCTCACTAAAGCAACACTGCTGTAACCAGTCTAAGCACAGCAGAGGCAAGGTAAATACCACTATTTGCTTTTGTCTTTCACACTGTGACCAAAAGCTTTCATCCCATGAGTTGAAGAGGTCATGGGTATTAATGGCAAAGATGTTTACAATGACGTCTGAGGGGTGTACTATGGAGTAAGACTAATGTTGTAGCGAGGAATGTTGAGCCTAAAGCCAGAATTTTCAGTTTCAGGAAGGAGGCTCTCGCTTAATCTACTAGATCGCCATGCAACTTATGCTGCACAGCTAACCTGTTCAGGTGGAGGTTGTGTTCGAATATTGGAATCTAAATCGGCTGAGTAAGGCGACAAAATGAAGCCATGCAGTTACAGTAGCGCAAACTGTATGCGTTGCCATGGGAAGCTACATGCATTCAGTTAGTGATGCAGAAAATGCATAAATATGTTCTTATGCTTAGACCGAATTATCTGCCAAGTTCATGTTCCACTGCTAGTATTGAAGCTGATAGAACACAGATTAGAGAAATCAATAAATCTATTGGTATTTATCAAAGAGAGTATTTATGCAGTAACATGAACTTCACTTTGATTTAACCAAAAACACAAATAATTTCCACTTTGCCTTCATTGTGGGACAGAGTCAGACCTAAAATCATTTCTTTATTATCATGTTTAAATGACTGAACTTTAGGAGCTCTAATGTGCAGCTGTCCCGTGGCTGAATTGAGAGTCCAGAGTGGTTAAATAAATATAAATAAATATCTTAAATTACATGAATAACAGTTTTCTACCAGCGTTCCTCTCTTGCATAATTTGCTGTAACAGTGTTTTTACCATAATAATATTTTACATTCTTCATAGCTCTACATTACAACAACCGCGTAACTGTACACGGCAAATAATCAGTCCATTTTGTTCAAAAGAAAAGTCACATAACATGTCAGTCTTCCTAATATAGAAAACTTGAGTTAACAAAGAAAGTTGACAACCACTGTCTTGATACCCATAATCTCTGATTTGGATTTTAGGTTTAGTCAAGCCCGGCTATGTCAAACCTAGCTTAGCAGCACACCGCTTACAGATATCTTGAGTAAAGACAACCAAAAGGTGAGTGTATGTTCAGAAAACATGTGGTTTATTATATCAAAAAGTATTGTATCTGTAAATAAAATGTTGTGTTAGAAAAGTCAAGAACTTTTCTGGCAGTGGAACTCAAATTGCTTAATATTTTCCAAAATTATTTAGAAATCTGGGAAAACCAAAGTCCACTCTGAAAATGTCTTTAATCGTCAAGGTGTGTGAATACAACAAAAATAGGTTTTAGAGTGTTAGCTGTCATTTTTTCAAAGCAAAGGGCATAAACTAATCAAAATCACACAATCCAAGTTACTGACTATATCATAGCTAAAGCTAATTAGGACCAAAAAAAAAAACGAAACAGCCCTTTAATGTTTCACAGAGTGACGTACTTCAGCCCTAGCAACATAACAAAACTGTGATTACAATAATACCTATCTCATCATGACTGTGCATTATTCTCCTGTCAAGCCTTGATGGAACTATATGCCTGATCATTGTGAACAGTCAGAAAGTTTGGTACTCCATGATTCCAGTCACAGGTTGTTGTGGGTTGAGTTTAACACCAGCATGACAGGCACACAAAACAACAACACTTCACTGCGTTGCTGGCAGAGAGGAAATGGCTTTGCGCTCATCCCACACACCCACACACTTCACATGACAGCACGTGACACAGCTCCAGGACCCAAAGTTATCTGGAGTGACTTAAAGTCGGCTCATTCCCAATTCATTAAAGCATTACTACACGTTGAAGTAAAACAGATGGTTATTGTTTAACAAAAAAAACAAAAAAAAAAAAAACTGCACGTGTGTTTACAAGTGACTTGTAAGTTTTGCAGAAGATTGGCTCGGTAAGAAAAAAACAAAAATGATGGGAAATGGAGAGGTCAGGAAAATACGGGAGGAGGCTCACCCTGGAGTCTCATAGTTTAGAAGATTTTATTTGTACGAAAACCTACAATGGTCACGAGCTGGCACATGCAGCATTTTTTCAGCTTTGTGCGCTCACACGGTTTCCTGCTGATGAGTCACATATACAGATGGATGACAAATTAAAGGAAAAAACTGAACCCTTTGAGCCCTAACAGTGACGGGATACAGTGATGTTAGTGGGGAGCATTTTTCTGGCATAGTTTGGGTCCACCGTTGACACAAAGTTGTTTTGAGTGATCACCTTGATCCTAAAATGAAACATTTTGATCTTGATGGAAGTGGTCTCTTCCAGGATAGCCCCATCCACAGACCATGAAAGCTCACTGAATGGAATAAAAAGTATGAAATGATGTGTTTTATTCTTTGGCCTTTGCAATTACCAGATGTTAATCCAATTAAACACCATGACGCTTGAGATTTTTCCTTTGCTTTGTCATCCACTTGTATAACACACCAACAAATACAACAATAAGTAAGAATGCAGATTTGTTTAAATTTGAGGCACTTTTACCACTATTTTATAAATGTTTACTGTTTAATTTATATACAAAGCCTACAATCCTTCTAATTTATAACATATGGTGTATTTTCATGGATTAAACAACCCAACAGTTTAAAAACCGGTTGGAATTAATGCCACTTTAACAAACAGTAAGTAATAATCACCCAATATTATAATGCTATACGCTCTTTCTAGACATTAACCCTGTTGACGGCATTATTTTTGCTCCTGTCACATTTTGACTCACTCTGGGCTCAGTTTTCACTTCAATATAAAATCTAGCATCTCTACAGAAACAACACAACCATGGCTGAGAATAGGCAGAACTCAAAAATGCTCATCTTCAGTGAAGTTTGACAAAGTTAAAGTGCCATAAATCATAAAAAAGTTGATTTGATTTCATTATTTTTGCACTCATTCTCTCTTGTCATCTCCTCTCTCTTTTGTCATGTGACTCTTGGTCACAGCTGACTCAGTCATGGCTGCTGAGATGTGCTTAGAAATGCAGATTTTTTTTTCTTTTTATAGGATCGGGCGCAAACTGGGTTTTTTTTGGTCATTTTTTTTTTTTAATGAGGCATGTGGAATGAAGTGATTTCAATGAAATATCTTAATTTTAAGCTTAGATTTGGTTGACATGACCAGCAGAAGGACCATCGAATGGTTAATATTTGACAGTTCTTTTAAACCCAACGGTGGGTTTTAGGGTTCAAAGGGTTAACTGCCACTTTTACTTGGGCTCACACTACAGGCTAATTGCCCTGTACAAGGGCACAACACACCAAGACAGTTTCACCAAACCTGTGACACCGTGACTCAAGTTAAGTAGTGATGCTACAAAACATTATCTTTTAGAGGCCTAACCTTTTGATTCTCGCTGCTCAGGGTTGCAACATCAATCAGTGTCATGTGATACCATATCAAACCAGCCGTCTAACAGATTTTTCACTGGTTGTTGTGCGTGCATGGCAAAGACGTCAAACACTGCTATCATTTGTACAATTTTAAGACCACAGCTTATTTGTTTCGAAATCTAAAGATATACGGGAGCTCTTATTCTGAGACTCTGTTCTTATACTAATCATCTACAAATTTCTAAACATAACGTTGAATTTTGGATTAAAAGTGCTTACTGCTGACTGGGAGCCCAACAAAAACCATTACAACATGTACATATTTCTCAATAACCACAGTGTAACCAGGGTGATTACGCCATTCAGAAGGGGCCCCGCTTCCCTGCAGGATAATTTCAGAGGATTTCCTGTTTGCCAAGAGAAGTGAAGTAGCTATTCAGTAAAAATGGCAAAATGTCTGGTGACTCTTTTTATTTTTACTTAGCCATGTGGGCCTTTCAAAGCTCTGATCCGAAGATCTGATTTGCCACAAACCCATTTGTGTATAAAATAAGATGTGAATCCCGCCGTAATCATATTTGAGGATGACTCAAGGTACATGAAAGGAAATACGTAAAGTCATGATACAAAATACTGCTGTAGCTCTGTTGAAAACACAGAAACACTGGAGCAAATTAGGCATCAAAGAGAGGGAAATATGTTAAAGAGAAGCCTGTCAAACAGACATTCAAAAACTGAAGGGGTCTACTTCATGGATAGGCGACAGGCCAAAAGTTTGGAAGCAAGATCAAATTTGTACAAAAAAAAAATCATAGTTTCATTGGTATACTTTGCAGCAAAATAAACACAATTATTATATAAAGAGTCACTCACCAGAATAGATTTTTACTATAGTTATCAAATATTTGTATCCGTACTCTTGTTTCTTTAATCAGGTGTTTCTTTCTAGACATTTCTGTGGTAGTTGTACGATATGGACACAGCTGAGATATATTGGGATTTACGCAGACTCTCAAAATTCAAAGAACTGAAGTGAATTATGCAAACTGTGATTTGTTTTTTACTTTTGCACTGAAGTTGTGACTCTTGCAAATCTTCCCAACCCTAAAACTAAACTCTTCTTTTCTTTTGTTAACATTTATTCAGCAACTGTCTGGTAACTTCAATGTATACCTAACGATAAACTGAGGAAAATGGTGTTTATCAGTCCCTGATTCATGTCCCGGCCTCGGCCTGGGATCTTTCTGCATGGAGTTTGCATGTTCTCCCTGAGCATGCATGGCTTTTCTCCGGGTACTAAGTCAGCTAGGATAGACTCCAGCCATGACCCTAATGAGGATTAAGCAGCGTATAGATAATGAAGGGATGAAGGGATGAATGGATGGATGGATGGTGCATATCAATGAAAGCAAAGTCTGATCATGCAGTAAATACATTACAAAATGTATAGAATTCATACTATTTTGCATTATTTTTACCTTTTAAAGAAAGGCACTGTGAACAGAAACTTGAAGTTGCTTCCAAACGTTTGGCCTGTAGTGTGTGCGTGTCTAGTAAGGATTTCTCACCTTAGCTGATGTTTCAAACCAGCCCAAAAAGCCGGTCTCTTTGCAGAAATTGTCCATTAGGGCTGTGTTGTTGGAGTTCTCTTTCTTCTGGTCGCATTTGTTAGCAAGCAGCACTGAGGGGATGGGGCTGCCGTTAGCCAGCTTCACCTTACTGTCCAGGTCGTGCTTCCACTTCGAAACGGCCTCAAACGTGGAGCCCCTCGTCACGTCGAACACCACAAATGCCCCAACAGCCTCTTTGTAGTAGACCCGCGTCATGTTCCCAAATCGCTCCTGGCCTGGGAGATAGAAAGAAAATTCAGAGGAGTATTTGACAGAGCGGTTAAAATCTCCATGAGTAACATGGTTTTTTTTTAGTTTGTGAAAGTGAAAGAATCCTGCAAAAAAAAATCAGAATCAAACAGTCTCTTAAGAATGAAACCAAACTTCTAGCCTTGACAATGTAGACTGAAGTATTTTATTGTCCACTTTGCCACAACTTGCTGAGAACTCAACCATTTTCCTCTAAATGTGGACTAAAGAAACGATGAGGACAAATATGGATCTTGTTCAACCTACTTTCCCTAATTTGCCAAGGGCCTAATCCACACACAGTGAATGGCAGAGGTAATCTGCCGTAATACTACGCCCATTCTCTTCAGTCACTCTCTGTGAAAATCTGAGATGATATTTCACACAGGCAAAGCAAAGGGGAATTACCAGCAGTGCATGGCGTGTCGCTGTCAATCTGGGAAGGCCTTTTAAGTTTATGTTTCAGATCAACTAACTGAAGTCACATCGCACCAGTTCCTCAAAGGTTAAGCAAGACAATCCTCATTTGACTCTTATACTATACACCGATGCACTAAATCATCTATTGAGAGCATTTATTCTGAAATTGTTTGCTGCATTTTTCCATTTTACTCCAGTGCATTTGTACTTTTAGACGCCAACAGATCATGGGATACTTGAATTTGCACAACTACAATGAAATTTTACAGAGGAAGCGTACTCTAGAGGTGAGAAAATAACATGAAGAACAGCCCTCGAACGCACCTTTAAGTCTGCTGTCATTATTTCATTTTAGCCCAAGTGTGCAGCGGGGCGTACAGAAGCAGCAGCCCAGTAAAGGGAAATGAATCTATCATCAGCAGTTAAACTGGCAAAAACTCATTCCGGTAACACTTGGCTGACATCACATTCTCAAGCACTTGTATCTGATCAAAAGACGCCTTGATTTCTGCCTCATATCACTTTAAAGACCCATAAAGCAGCAGCTCATGTTATTTGCTCTGTGTGGTGACTGATTTTCGGCACAGAGGAATGGGCTATATAGAGTTGTTAGTAAAATCAAATAGTAGGATCAAGTACTTGTTGGCAAGAATCAAAAATTAAAGTAGGACAGGACTCCATTTAAATTGTTTATGCATGCATTGCATGGATGTTTCCAACAGCTGCTCTTCCTCCAAGTGCATCCTTGTGCACAGGTGAGATGTACAAGCAGAACACATTCAAAATCACACTTTTGACACTACAAAACACATACTATATCACCATCTATGCCGTTTAATGACCACTCTGGCTCACAGATAAGTTGGTTACCTAAAAAAGCAAACAATGCAGGTTAGCTGGGGGCAACATATGCCAGTACTGAGCTCCCCTGAACACCACTTACAGCTAGAAGAGCAGAGCACAAGCATTAACAAGGGATAGCTGCGATAATAAGCTCTGGCTGGTTCTAAATGCAAATTTTCAGACACACACTTGTGTAGATTCTTTAAAAGAATTAATCCTTTTCATGCCGAGAGCCCGCAGTTAAAATGCCCTCTGTGTTTCAGAGACTTCTCAGAAAGTAACTGCTTTAACAGAAACAGCAAAAGCAGTTTTACATCAGGAGTTAGATAACAATGTTTGCTTTTCCTCCTGCTTCCTCTTCTTAAAGAAATAGTTTCTCAGATTCACATCCTGAAAAAATGCTTCCAAACTGGTCTCATGTTCAGTTACATCATACATTCATACATTGTACTTTATAAATCTGATATATATTTGCACACACAAGTAATTCATAGGTATGGTTAGGAAAAAGTGTAGTTCCTAAGGTGAGCACACACAGTAGATTACAATCCTGTGTTTAGATTCTATGCATGTCTATGTTTTTCTGCACTTCTTTGTTGTATTTGTGCAGCACAGTAGTGATACAGAGTGAAGACTTAACAGGGTCCAACCAGCCGGAAGTCACACTAGAGACTCTGTTGCTAAGGATAATTCAACCCATGTGGTGTGTGTTCTAACTATTCAGCCATCAGGTTGCCCCCAGGCCTACGAATCTGCTCATTTGTTATCATTTTTTTCCTTTTAAAATCTTAAGTATCTGCAATTACGGCAGGCGTCCGATGTGACAGATTCAGCACATATTTATGCTTCACTGCTCTAAGAGAGCCTACAGGGCGAGTCTAATTGTGCGGCATATTAGACGGCTAACAGACTTCACTGGTGCTCAGTCACAAAGTAGAAAACGAAGCACGATTGAGGAACTGCGAGCGCCGCTTCTCCCAGCATACTTTCACTTTACTGTAGGTATCCAACCTGACCATGTAACAGAAGTGGAGTGGCGTGGCGCAGTGCGGGTGTGAGCGAGAGAGCGAATACACTGTGGGGCCCACGGGCCTGACGGTAATTGCTCATAATTGAGAGTCTAATTTTAGCTGATATAACCCCAGGTGAATTCACCAGAGACACGACACAGTGGGATAAAGAGCCGATAGACTGAAATAAGGCTTTCATTTCCAGGGCTTGTAAAAGCTCATACGTCCAGAAGAGTGAAGGCAAGGGCAGTGGGAAAAAAAAGAAGAAGACATAACGGCTTAATCATTTTCGCTTTTCCTATTTTATTGCGAGGTCTGACTGAGCTGAACGGAATGAATGGAGCGACTGAACTGTATTGACCGCAGAGATGGTTGAATATCTTCAGCTGTATTAGTTGATGAAAAATATCCTGAAGAATATGGTTTACTGAACAAAATGAAAGAAAATTAATCTTGTAAGCGATGAAGAGAGCAGCATGAATGGCAAAAGAACGCTGTGGGAAAAAAGATGAACAGATGGACAAGTGCTGCTGCTACAATGGCTGTCTTTTCTGTTGCCTGCTCACCTTGGACAAGAACCTCATTTACATAAAGTGCAGTTTTAACCTTCAGTCGGTATCTCTAATTTCTGATTCCTGTTTTGAATCTGCAAAGAAACTGATTAATGTGAGGCGAAGCAAGATGATTGACTTATTCTGGAAAGCGAGCACAAACTGACAGCATGTCATGGTCCACATTCACCACTTGATTTTCTGACACATCCACTCCTTATTGCTTGTTCGACAGATAAGCAGAGGCAGTCTGGGGGTATTAACATCCCATCCTCCTGGGACACGACCGGCTGGATGGAGAAGACTCAATGTCAGTCAATATAGCCAAACGTACCCTCACACACATGCAGACGTGACTCTTCTACGGGGTAATGAGTTATGTGGGGTATTGATAAAGTGCTCGGGTTTCCCCACATGAGTCACTAACATTAAATGACAGCAAATCCCAGGATGCCTGACCTTTCAGGTGTCACTAGCAACTTCTAATAATCAGTCCCCAAACTACACGTTGTGCAGTACTTACGATCTAGAGTTTAATTTCTTAACTTTACAATTATCTTTATTCTCAAGAAACATGTTGATTCCTTTAATTAAAACTGATTGTTTGGTGAATAAATTTTAAGAAAATACTGAAAAAAATAATACACACACACACACACACACACACACACACACACACACACACACACACACACACAAGCTAAAAAAACAGACATAAGGAAGCTCTATAGACTCAACCAGAAGAAACTGAAACATGAAAGTAATATTTTGCTTGAAGAGAGACTATTTTCTTTAAAAAAATTAAAACAACCTTAGGTCAGATAAGCAATTCAGAACAATTTTTGTTGTTTTTTGTTAAACCACCACCCTAAACTTTTGACTAGGGTCATATATATATATATATATATATATATATATATATATATATATATATATATATATATATATATATATATATATATATATATATATATATATTAATAATAAAAATACAACTTTTATAGGGTTAAACCATTTTGTGCCATATCTTCAGGTCATCACTTTAAATCTGTCTTTCATTCCTGCTCTTAATTAGTCAGCTGGTTGTCTCTTTCGTTCAAAAAGAAAATTGACTTCATGAAGATGCTAGAGGGCAGAGGTGAGGGATTTGTGTAGGTGTATTGATGTTATAATTTGTACCACTCATGGACAGAAGTCCATAAAGACGACAGATTGGTAAATATCATTCAAATGGTGTTTTTCTAGTGTATTCTGTTCTATCCTCTGTTATTCTCATAATTTGTAATATTCCATTCCATCCCTGCAAAAATACAGGATTTAAAAAATTTTTTTCTTCTACACGAGGAACAAATATAATTACACTAAACACATTAATGAGTGTCATAGGCTCCTAACCCAATCAGCATAAAACACAGGAATGGATTGAGCTGTGTGAACAATCGAGTATTTACACAGCGAATGCCACAGGGGAGCATGAGACTGCAGAGAGTGCAGCGTCAAACCGCACAACGTGAGGCAAAACTAAAGAGAAGCATGAACTGTGGTGGAATTTCAAGTTCCTTTTTATGTTTTTTATTTTTTTATTTCAAAAAAAGAGTGGGTATTTAAATTCACACTGACAATTATTGGTGCAGTACAATTCAGTTATGAACACATATTGCCGGACTACTTGATGAAAGAGTTTAGCTGCAGTCATCTCTGTTTTGTTGTGTGGGAGAAGCAGAAAGAAAAGTCTCATCATTATCCATAGCCCTTAGCAACCCTAGTTTCCTCTACGGTCGTACATATCGCTATCCTGTGGGTGGGTTGCCATAGAAACTGTCCAAGCCAGACATGGCAGTAGCAACAGCAGCAGTCTCCGTCTGTTGTTAGGAGGCAACTGGCTGTGAACTCCCCCCTTCCTCCCCTCACCTCCCCTCCCCTCCCCTCCCAGCAGAACAACACTAAAATAATACAGATAGCGCAGTCATTAAGGTAGTCTTCGGCGCAAGTTTCTAAAGAGCGGCTGTGAATAATAACACATGACCGGCATGTTCGAATTCCTCTGAGCAGCATGTGAGAGGTGACTTACTACAGCTTACTACAGAGCCTGGACTGAGGGAAAATCCCCAGCCTTTAAAGTGGTATTACCCTTGTTCTACCCCTCTACCCCACCCGGCCTCACCTCCAACTCCAGGGCTGGAGCAGCGTAAAGCCTTGGCACAAGGTTGCAGGAATTTAGCTCATAACGATAATATTTGTTGTAGAATATTATGTAGAATTACTACACACAACCTGTTAGTAACAATGAAGAACAGGTGAGGGAAAAAAGGTGTCTTGCTCTTCTTATTTATGGTAAAAATGTACAACAATACACACGTGGAAGAATTAGTCACAACTGTGTACCATCATATAGTAAAACTACCCTGTGACAAGTAAAATGTCCGGCAACCACAACTAAAAGCACTAATTAGGCTAGCGGTCAATTTCAGAACAATGTTTGTGGTATTGTGGGATTACAATAGCTGATGTATTAATAAACGCCTCACTATTGATTTTATATACCACTGGGTCATTCATAAATTTCCCCCTAAAGATCAATAAAGTTTCATCTTAATCCAAAAATAAGGCAATAAGGCATCACTGTGGAGATTTCCAACAACAGTGTATTGGTTGGTTGTATTACGTGCTATTAATATGACTGAAAGTTACTAGTAGAGTAAAAAGTACAGTATTTACCTCCAAATTGCAGTGGTGTAGAAGCATAAAGCAGCAGAAAATGGACCACAAAATTGTGGAAAAATACTGTATAAATATAAATGCTAACAAGAAAAGCACCCAGAGAGCGCAATACTCCACCAAGGCTGTTCATTCCCTATATGGCAGGAGAGATGGTTGCTGGAAATGTTCCTCTGTACCCCTAAGTAGATATTCCATTAAAAATCAGCCGTTTCCAGCTAGAATAGTCATTTACTACATTAACAATGTTTAGACTATATTTCTGATTAATTAAATGTTACATCCATTGAGTCAAAAAAAAAAATTGCTTTTCTTTAAAAAATAATGACATTTCTCAGTGGCCCCAAACTTTTGAATGGTAGTGTACCTCTAACATAATACATGTATTTATACAAAGAATAACAGTCAATATATTGATGTCCGAACTTTACTTCCTACAAATCAGCATCAACATTGGGCCTAAGAATCCAATATAGCTCAGGCTATACTTTAAAACACTGCAATAATACACCACTACAGTGTCACAAATTTCAGCATACTGCACTCACTCACTACAACAACTACTACTACTACTACTACGAACAAGCAGCGATGCACAAAAGATCCCAACATTAACAGATAACAGAGCAGATGACTGTGGAAATGACCAGCTTACGGCTGTGATACTGTGGAGAAACTCCATTGCACCACTTTTACTTGAAAAGCAGGCCACGTATAGAAGGAGGTAAATCAAGTGAAGCACTGAGGAGCTCCTTCAGGTGTGCGTTTGGTGTCAAGCATCAAGAAACGTTACCAATGTTACTTACACAGACGGGTGACAAATTAGAGAATAAACCCGAATAAAGAAGCATAATGAATCCAGAAGCTCCTGAACAGAGCAGTGAGTGATTTCAGAAAGAGGAAAAGATTTAGACAGCGGATAAGAGAATTAAATGTGGGAAAAATCATATTCAGCTTCTCCATCAGACTCGTCAGAATCTACTGAATCTACGCCAAGAAGCGCTGGAGCTGTTCTGTCAGCCTGTGACGGCCCCACGCCTCACTGAGACACTGTATGCTGGTTTCTACTTTCATTTCTCACCCGTTGGTACATTGTGTTTTCTGTTATTTTTGTGGCACTTACAGTCCCTTTCCAGACATAAACCTTCACTTCCACCTCCCTCGACAGTTGTGCCGCTTGTCATACAACGAGCTCGACAATGTCTCGGCGTCGCATTTAGCATGCACAGTCACCACTGGCGAAAGCAGCTAAATTGCTTGGCAGCAGTTTGGTTTCGCTCAGCGGTTCGCAAGTAGAGCTCAAACAATTACTGTACTAACAGACAGAAAATTAATCAAAAACATTTTATTAATCATTTGATTTCATCTTATCTATGGAGATTATAGTGGGTTTTTCTTTGCCGTATGTGATGGGAAAGTAATTATTATCAGGTTTTGTCAATCAACGCAAGCAATCGGAAATAAATCACTTGGTAAACTGTGATTTCCGTAGTTGCTTTATTTTGCTATTTTCTGATTATTTGTACACCAAATAATTGATTGATAAGTTAAGAAAAACGTCCTTCTTGGATTAAATAATAGAGACATCATTATTCAAATCAAATCAGTCGTTGCTGCACCTCTTCAACAAATCTTCTGTCTTAGTCCAGAACTCTTTGATTTGTCATTTAAGGAGTTTAAATTGGTAAAAGCATCTAGTATTTACCAAAAAGCCACAAAAAGCTTCAACAATCAGGCAAAATAAATGTAATTATTGGAAGGCAGGTTTTCTTTGTCTCACATATTTCCATCTTTTATTTAAGAAGTCTAAATTGGTAAAAGTGTCCAGAATTTTGACCAAAAAGGCAAAAATTAAACTAAAAAATTAAAATTAAAATCAGCCAAATTAATATATTTTCTGTAAGGCAGGGTTATTTTTTTTAATTTATTTTATGTTTCCCCACCTGTTTTCCAATAAGAAGCCTAAATTGGTAAAAGTATCCAGAATTTTAACAAAAAGCAAAAATAAAACACCTATATAAGCTATTTGTGTTCTATTTTCCCATAATGAGTGGTCTATTGTGTTGCTATTTTCCAAAAAGTAAAAATTAAACAAGAATCACGCAAAATAAATATAATTTTTGTAAGGCAAGTGTTTGTTGTTTTTTTTTTTTTTTAATTCTGTTTCATTTTTTTCTCTCCTATCTTTCATTGAAGAAGTCTATATTGGAAAAAATTTCCACAATTTTGACAGAAAGTGTAAATTAAACAGAACTCCAACAAAATAAATATATTTTCTGTAAGGCAGGTGTTTTCTTTTTCTCTTATAATTATTATTTTCCAGCCCATCTTTTATTTAAGAAGTCTAAATCGGTAAAAATATTCAGAATCCTGACAAAAAAATTCAACAATAATCTGCCTAAAATGTATTGATTTAGTTTATGCTCTCCCTCCTATGTTTTAATAAGAATCCCAATTTGTAAAAGTATCCAGAATAACACAAAAAACCATAAAACTAAAAATTGCCACCATAAATAGAGTGTTTTTTAAATTCTGTTTCCCCTCCCATTTTCCAATAAGAAGCCAAAACAGTATGTAGAATTTTAACAAAAAAAGCAAAAATAAAACAACTATAGAAGCTGCACGTTATATTTTCCTATAGTGAGTGATCTGTGGTGTTGCTATTTTCCAAAAAGCAAAAATTAAACAAGGATCAGTAAGGCAGGTGTTTTTTTCTATTGTTTTCCACCTCATCTTTTATTTTAAAAGTCTAAATTGGTAAAAATAAATAAATAAATAAATAAATACCCAGAATCCTGACAAAAAGCAAACATTCCACAAAAATTTGTCAAAGATTTTTTGTAAGACAAATGTTTTTTTTATTTATTTTATTCTTGCCATCCTATTTTTCAATAAAAATCCCAAATTTGAAAAAGTATCCAGAATACTGACAATAAATAAATAAACAAAAATCTGTCACAATAAATACGGTGTTTTTAAAAATTGTTTTCCCTCCCATTTTTCAATATGAAGCCAAAGAACTAAACAGAATTTTAACAAAAAAGCAAAAATAAAACACTGTCAAAAAAACAGCTACAGATGTTCTCTCTTCCTATAGTGAGTAGTCTGTGGTGTTGCTATTTTCCAAAAAGCAAAAATTAAACAAGAATCAGAAAGGCAGGTGTTTTTTCCCTCAATGTTTTCCCTTCCATCTTTTATTTAAGAAGTCTAAATTGGTAAAGCATCCAGAATTTTGACAAAATAAAGCAAAAAATTACATAAAAATCAGTCAAGATACATATATTTTTTTCACCTATATTTTCCCTCCCGTCATCTTGTAACATCTCAGATCTATCTTGAGACCTCTGGGAGTGTCTGATCACTAGTGGTTTTTGCTGACCACAAGCAGTTTTGGGAGACAGAGGGGAGTTTACCCAGTAAGTGTCAGGGGTCAAGATAAAACCGAGGCTCTGATGGTCACCACTGTGATGGGAACCGCTGCACACATCCCATTACTGTGCGACCTTTCTGCCCCTTTCAGAATGTTTGATTCGACAAGGTGCAGGCCCTTCTTCCACTCTGTTCAATGGTGATAATCATCCTGTCCACTGGCTTAGACAAATCAGGAAGATAGCAGCAATTCTAGGTGGAAAACGGGGGTGGAAAAACCCACAAGCCTCACGCTGACTTCCCCACATCTTGTAGGAGCCCTCTGATTACTATCATTCCTTGCAGACTGTAATCACTGCCGAGGTTGGTAAAAGACAACTCAGAGGTTGCTCTACACGTTTGCCAAGATGATAATTCCTCCTCCTTTTCTGCACGATTAAATGCCTTAATGGTCACTCATTAATGGTCTAAATGATTTGGCATATACACCCCCAGCTTTCAGTCTTCTACGCCCACGTTTGGCTGCTTTGTTCATCCTCGGAGTGTCCTCGGGCCAGGCCTCGGTGTCGGTGTGAGTAGTTTAGAATCTGTGTCGATGAACCTCAGAGGTCAGACTATGTGTTGGGGATACACCGATTATCGTGGCCGATATTTGGCATTTTCCCAGTTATCTGTATCGGCGCTGTTATCGACTAATTATTGTTCATTTAAATGTTCTACTTCAAGTCTGAGGAAGCAACTTCTCACTGTCTGTAGTCTTAGAAACACCAGAGTCTGCAAAACCTAAGCCAGAGCGACAAACCAGGAAATTAGCTTCTCTCACAGTGGCTAAAGCTGCGCTAAATTAGAAAGCAGCCACAGATTATAATGAAACAGAATCTGGAAAAGCATAATTGATAATGTTTTAAGAAATGGGCCTTAGTGGGCAATAAAATAATGAGGACTCAAGAAAGAGTCTTCAAGCACACTTCAGAGTCTGATCCGAATAATGTTTATTCAATACAGAGGCTGTAAGAACAAACATGAGCAAAAATCTCAAGATTTAAACCGACTACACAAAGTGTTACATTGTCTTATATACACTATTGTTCAAAAGTTTGGGGTCACCCAGGCAATTTCAAGTCTTCCATGAAAACATAATTGCACAAGGGTTTTCTAATCATCAATTAGCCTTTCAACAGCATTAGCTAACACAATGTAGCATTAGAACACAGGAGTGATGGTTACTGGAAATGTTCCTCTGTACCCCTATGGAGATATTCCATTAAAAATCATTCGTTTCAAGTGAGAATAGTCATTTGCCACATTTACAATTTATTTCTGATTAATTTAATGTTACTTTCATTGAAAAAAAATGCTTTCCTTTCAAAAATAAGGACATTTCTAAGTGACCCCAAAACTTTTGAACGGTAGTGTACCTATGCAAACTTCTCCTAAACACTCCTCTTCTGTTCTGGAAAGCCACCAATCATCGTAAGACCCAGTCAGGATGTATATGATGTAGTCATATCAAAAGTTTAAACACCTCCTCTTTTTCATTTCTGCTAGGTTAGCATTATTTCTGCTCAGCCCAGCGTGACCTTGGTTTCAACTCAGGAGTGCAGACGAAACTTCCGGTCTTAACACCTTATTTTGGGCTCATGGGCTTCCGTTGAGTTGCCGCTTTTTTATTTAGTGCATACAGAAATTTAGTTGACACTACATTTTCCAGTCTTATCACTGTTTGTACTAAAATCTGACTTACACATCCTATTAGCTTAGTTTTAACATTTGTTCAATCTTAAAATGCCCCAACAAGACAAACTGATCGATGTCAGTCGAGAGCGTCCAATTTAATCACTCCTTTTTCCATTTTACATATTCAGTTATAGGGCTGCACAATGGCTCAGTGGTTAGTACAGTGGTTAGCACCTTTGCCCTGAGTTAGCTGGGATATACTCCAGCTTCCCGTGACCCATAAGGAGGATTAAGCAGTGTATAGACAATGAATATTCAGTTACAGTCACCCTTATTACTGAAGAAGCCTAGGTTCTATGCTCTCACATGCTGTTAAAACATTACATTTCAGTGTATCGCTTCCAAATATCAGTCTTTCTTGGTTACCAGTAACCTGCATTAGTACTGGCCCCCCAAAAGAAGCCCATGTGGGTTGATCCCGACTGTGTGTAAACAAAGCTCTGTTCTCACAATATACTCAAGCATTGTTTTGATGAATGATAACAGTCTATCCCAGCGTGTGCCAGTGTTTTATTTACCCTGGCAGATCCTCTGTCTGTCTGTGACAGGCAGACAGACAGACAGACAGACAGACGTCCCCGGCTCTCAGCCACAGATGCCCCTGCACACTGAGCTCATGGTGCCAGGGCCCGAGTGGCGGCAGGGAAACGAAGCCCTCACTGCCAGTCAGTCTGTGACAGACATGAAAGGTGGTGCGATGATCCCCCTCAACACCACCGCGACACCCAAATGCTCGCCCCCTTTTCTGTCAGTGCTGTAAACGACGGAACAAATATCAAAACAGCAGTCTTCTAACCATGTGTCCTGATCTGTCTCAGCATATGAGGTTGGTTTGATTGAGGGAAGAGGACGGAGCTGCTCGACTGACCAAAAGTAAGAATAGAATATATCTAGAAGCGGAGTTTTTTTTCGTCTTCTTCTCTCCGAAGGATCAAAAAGCTGCCTTGAAGCAACACTCACATGTGCACTGAAAGAGCCACTATAATTACATTAGCGCAACATTTGTGTTACTATTCCACCAGTAGAATCTGTTGAAAAGGAAAGTATCACTTTGAGGAACAAGGCCGGCGAAAAAAAACCCACTCCTTCACTGTACATATTCGCATGTGAGTTCTGTTTTGCACTTCTTAAAAATCTGACAGGAGACCACAATGGCTTTGACAAACAGCATCTGACTCAAAAACACAAACCAACAAGAAGAAGACAGGACCAGATGAGGAGCCAGAACAGCCCCTTTTGGCCGAGACTCCCTGAACAGCATGTACTAGCAGCACTCCCTATTCTCTGTGGCACATGTTAAATCATTTGCACATGGTGTTTTACAACCAGCATGAGTATTTCGAGAAGGTTTGTTTCTTTTCTTAACTTTATCCAAACACATATCCATCTCCAGTATGTGCTTTATTGGTGGTTACCTGAGTTATGGTGTTGTAAACTCTTTGGTTGCTGCAGGTCAATCTGCATGAGACTATGGAGCACAAAGGTAAAGCCAAAGTCCAGTTTTAATTACATAAGACATAAGAGGTCATTTTATCATCCCAGTCGATAGACCGATCATCAGCCTGGTCACTGATATTTGGTGTTTTTCTGATTATCAGCATCTGGATTTTTATTGGCGGATAAGTTATTAATTAATGTACGACTTTGGATCTGATACAGCCTCCTCTTTCTGTCTGTCATCAATCTGTGGTCTCAGAAAAGTCTCTCAAGTAGTAAAAACTGAACAAGAAACACAAGCTGCTGCCACAAACCAGGAAATTAGCTAGTTTCACAGTGGCTAAAGCTTGGCTAACGGCCAGTGGCTAAGTTAGAAGGCAGCCACAGATTAGTCAGAAACAGTCTGTAAAAAAATAGTTAATAATGCTTTAACCCTATAGAGCCCACCGGAGCGCCAGCGCTACGACTACATATTCATTTTTGATTGGTGGTAGATTTGAAACAAAATAAGATAGATCGATCATTCTTTTTCCATATAAAATCTGGGGAGTTACACTAACGTTTCACACATTCACCAGGTCTCAGAGTGCTTTTTCGTTGCAGTGATGGGTTTGTAAAATATACACAATAAAGCACACATAACAAAAAAATTTATAAACGAGACCACAGGATAATATGCAATTTTTTTACATTCACAAATTTAAGGGATACAGCTATGCAGTTTCTGTTTTTTGAAATAAATGTTGTAAAAAAAAAAAAGATTTTCATTTTTTTTAGGTTTATAGCACTTTTAGCAATTTACTGTAGTAGTTATGCCATAAGTCAATACATATTATTAAAACTTGGGATATAAGGGTTATACTGATGTAAAGCAAATGTCAAGGAAATAAAAATACTAAAAAAATTGCACTAAAGTATGAAAAAAATGTAAGAATATGTCCTGGCGGACTTGCACAATAGTAGGCCTTAGATGGCTACGATATGGACCTTACTTGGGAATAAAAGTGACAGAACAGAGAAAGGTTATGAAAATAGAGAAGAGCAGTAGATGTAACCGCAGGAGACAAACTGATCAATCTCAGTTGATAACACAGAAACAGAAGAGATCATTTAATCACTCCTATTTCCATTTTATATATTCAGTCATAGCCATCCCTTATCAATGAAGAAGCCTAGTTATGTAGCACAATTTTCCTGCTACCACATGCTGTTAAAACATTACATTCAAGGTATATTAGTTCCTAATATTGGTTATTGACCTTCCCTGACCACCAAAAAACCCTAAAACTCCCACATCGGTCAATCCCTAGTGGGTATAGATCTAATATATTTGCTACAGGACTGCATTATAATCAAGTAAATGAATAAATAAAGTTTAGAAAGATTGAAACAACCTGAAAAAGAAGCAAAACTGACTACTTTTGTCTGATTCCAGGTTCTCAAATAAAAACATACAGTATGTCTCTTCTATTTTGGGACATTTTATGCAGAAATGTTCACCATTTTATGATTTTTGAATGATTTCATTGAGAAGGTAATTGGCAGATGAATCAAAAATGAAAATATGCATTAGCTGCAGCCCCGTATGTCTATCTTCCATAGAATATCTATCCCTCACACGCCTTAATTTGAACATCCCCATCCCTGCAAATGACAACTACTTCAACTGTCTCCTCTCTACATATGAGATCTTGATTATTATTTATTGTCTAATGTATTTTAATGTCACAAGAGACAATATAATTTTCAAATCTAAGCTGCCGTAATATAAATCATGTGTTAGAGGAAACGTCTGAAAGAAGAGTACATGATCCCATTACGATGAACATGAAGATAACCAGCAAAAACTGGCTTTTTGAGCTACAGTATTGTCAGAACAGTCTTTTTCACAAGTTCTGATGTAATACTGGAGTTATGTTCAGCTATAAAGACTCTCAGATTAATGTGAAATCTCAGATACACCCCTCACCCACTCAACTTCAAACCTTCCTGCTTGTATCTGTCAGCTTCGTTCGATTTGAAACTTTCTGGCTGCTTCTCATCTTTGCTCATCTCCTCTAACCTGTCCTTTCGAGACTTTTTTCTGTTTACAGTGGGATATTTTTTTTGCTTTTTTTGTGCCCGGAGATGACAAACACTGTGAGCTGCCTGCATGTGGTGTTGGTTGTGGTGGTAGAAGAGATGGAGAGAGAAAGAAGTGGGGTAGAAACTTGTATTTACACTGCTCTGATTTCTCACAGCTTGCTTACTCAAGCTGCTGGAATGCACAGGTTGTCATGTGTGCCAAGTTTAGCGGACGCTGAAGGAAAAGTTACCTAAGTTTACTGCAAGCCTTTGTAGAAATGCAAAGGAGATAGGGAAGTTTGAAGACACACAGTGACAGTGCAGCATGAATGATGACATGATGTAAAGATAAGGGGCTGTAAAGACACACTGGGAGCTTATAAAGACATGTTTAGTCCCATGTGAACATATTCCAAGGGTCTGATGGTGAGTTTAACTGAGTGGGGCGGCGCTCAGTCGTTAATAACAACGTGACCTAAATTCCATTGACAATTATGAGCTGCTGTGATCAGAAAGTGGAAAGCAGACATGATCAACCAGTCTGGAAATTCCTCTGAGTTAGGAAGTTAAACCTACAGAGGCATTATTTTAAAATCTGGCTGCATTTTTGCGGGTAAAAATCACCAGCAACGTGGCCAATTTTGTGCGTAAATTGGCGAACTTCGCTGCGCGTAAACTGTATTTTCAAATCTCTCCAAAAGGAGGCTCGTGTGTGAAAGTGAAACCTCCCTACCGCTTCCAAACAATCACTTTTAGAGACACGAAATGTCATTTTTTAAAAAGAGTCTTACCTGCTATATCCCACAGCTGTAACCTGACCAGGGTTTTGCTGTCCCAGTTGATAACTTTTAGCGCAAAGTCGACCCCGATCGTCGCCCTGTAGTGCTGCGAGAAAAGCTGGTGGACGTAGCGTTTGATGATGCTGGTTTTGCCCACACCAAGTTCCCCGATCACCAGAACTTTGAACAGGTATTCCTTGCACTCAGACACCGAGCCTCCGGCCATCCTGAGAGTGACAGCGTTGCTCAAAATAATAACAAAAAGAGTCACAGACAGATACTTGCTGCTTCTGCTTTCACGCTCATATACGCCCGAGACGAGCCGGAGAGGTCTGAGGGCTGGTCACACAGCTGAGGGTCAGATGCACCAGAAATTACAAGTAAAACCCCCCTGACTCACTCACACATACACTTTCTAATTCTCTTCTCCCTCCTCCTCCTCCTTGCAGCTCAACAACCACCTGATAAGTCATAGGACCCGGAAATCAAGGAAGCTTGACATGCTTCTCCTCCTCCTCCTGCGGTTAAACTACGCTTTTCATGCGTAGATCAGGAGATCTCGTGCCCGTTCCAAGTAACCAGCTATGAGTCTTTACATGCTTCTGTTGTGTATTCAATTTTAATTTCAGGGAAGTGGGAGAAACAACTCGCAGAAGATGATTGTTGTGAAAAAGGCATCAAATTCTCTGATGTAAAGTGATTTTTTATTTGATCAGTCATTGTTTTCTGGCTGGAAAAGACGAAAACAAGTGAGAAAAGATGGTACAACACCGTGGTAGAGATGTTGATCGATTTTAATGAATTATCTTACATTTTTTGCTCAAAAAAGCTTAAATCTCTGTATTTAGTGCAGAGTGCTGCTGTAAGACCAAAAAGTGTGATTCCTATAAGAGCATCTCTCCACGAGCTACTTGGTAGATATTATTTTATATCATTTTATTTTATACTTTTGATTATAAAAACCATGCATCGGTTGGCACCTGGGTACATTTCTGAACTGCTCTACCTCAAGATACCTCTTAGATCCTCAAAACAGCTACTGTTAACTGAATGGTTTGGAAGCAGAGTGGTCTAACCCCCTGAACTGTTCCACAGTCGAGGCTGGTGGCTAAAGGGAGATCGTGTCTTTGCAGTAGCAGCCTTGAAGTTTTAAAATAGCCTTCCTCTTTCAATCAAATGTCTGTCTTCCACTGGTATTTTAAAGAAAAATCTCAAGACTTGCATGCTTTCAATGTGTTTGTGTAAGTCCTATGAGCTTCAGCAGAAAGCAATGGTTTTTTTTTTGTTTTTTTAGGTTTTTAGAGATGTTTTACCTCTCATCCAAGAGGATAACTGATGGGTCGAGACCCATCACTTAGAGCTGAAGAATCCTCTTGGATGAGAGGTGAAATGTCTTCAAGAACCAAAAAACAAAGGCCAGTTGTCTTCTACTGAAGCTCTATAGGATTAATATGACCCAGATGTTTGAGAATCTACACATCAAGCTGTATGTGGTTCTCAATTCAGAATCAAACCCAAAAATCAAAAAGCGTAGATCTTTGAGTTTTGAGCTTGATATTATGGTCCATTCCTGTGAGAAAGCTGTGCATTGTGGCTGCACACAAGACAGGAAAAGGCTGTAATCCCACAGATGTTTGCCAGTGGTCACAGTTTAGAGCATAATAAAAAGGTAAAGAGTTTCACACTGTGAAACACTCCAAAGGGCGTGGTTGGAAGTCAAAAGTAACCCCAACATTGGCAAGCATGGTAGTGTGAGAGACCAAGAAGATTCCAAGGATCACCACTGAGGCCATCCTGAAGAATCTGAACAATTCAGGCACCAGCATCTCAAGACAGACACACTCCAGCAGACTCTGAACAAATGTGGTCTCCGTGGGACTGACCAAGGACTCCACTTCTCCAAGACAGGCACACAAAAGTTACTTAACTTCCACTAGATGATATGGAGGAAATCTTTTGATTATTGATTCTGTGGTTGGGTGAGATGAAAATATGAAAGAAGCATCCGAGCCCAAGAATGCCATACCAAAGCATAAGCATGGTGGAGGGAATCTATTGCTTTGTAGGCATTTTTCATTCGATGGACCAGGCAACCTTGTAAAAGTAACAGCATCGTCGGAATGCATTCACATTCTTGAGGAATACACCAGGCAGTCATGGCCATGGCCAGCATTAGACCTTTCAGCAAGATAATGATCCAAAACATACAGTCAAAGGTGGTCAAAAATGGTTGACAGGAAACATGAACAGTTTGGAGCAGCCCAGCAGCATCTCATTAAGAATCTGTGGAGGGAACTGATCAATCCCAACGTTGGTCAGCATTTATTTGAAAAAAAAAAAAAAAAACTGTTTTACTGCTGTGGTGGCAAATAAATACTTACTGAAAAGTGGTTTGAATAGTGTTGGACATGGCATTTTAGGGTAAAAACAAACAAACAAACCAACCAACAAAAAACATTGAAATAGTTAAAATCCTCAGTATCATTAAGATCTCCGAAAACTTTTGTCACTTGTTTAAATCATTTCCTACCAGAAGAAATCTATCAATTGGATAAAAATCTTAAATAAATGTAAATTTGGCATGGGTACGACTCATGTTTTGCTCAACTGTACATGATCTGCACAGAGAAGGGCAAACACCTGAGTGAGGTCACAAAAAAAGAATTTCTGGAGGCTACAAACCATTTGTTTGGGATACCTTGAAAACCTCAGTGGCCCGTAAACTCTGATTTGAAAAACATTGATTTAAAGTACCTATTCTGCAGTCCAACCAGATGGCTACCACTTTTATTCAAGGTATTGCAGGCAGTAATCAGTCTTCTTAATATAAATAGTTTTTATTTTACAGCATTGTTCATGTTCAGCTCACTCAAAACATAAAGGCCTATTTCATTCTAGATTGGACAGTGTTGAACAGGTGGCACCTCGTATAATTTACATTGGTTAAAATCATTGAACAACTTACACTATAATCGACTAAAAACATTTGGAAATACAATACAATTGCACTACGTACTGTGTAGTCTTGTACTTTGCAATGACTTGCATTCTTATAGATAAAGAACTAAGAAACTTAACCTCAAGTAAACTACTTAAGTTTATAATGCAAGATTTAAGCAAAAATCGAAACATGTATAATCTCATTACAAGAAGCAACTAATCATTGGTTACTTTTACAACCAAATGTATTCAATAGGATACAATTGACTCAAGTTAGCTTAATAAAAGTTACCCCAAAAAACCAAACACACTGCTCCTGGACAAGTATCTGAGGACAGTTTCAAAATGTATAAACTCTTTTTTTTTCTGATGACATTCTAAATATAGAAACATTTATCAGTATTACAAACATACCACCTGTGTGAAAAAACAAGAGATGGCTTAACAGTATTACAAACCTTGAGAATTTGTACAACTTGTAATGTGTTTTCCATTACACCGACACAGCAAAAATCGGAAAACGTGAGAAACATCAACACTGCATGGGAAGCAACAGCATTTTCTTTTATCACGTCCCATGCGCAGAAAAAACTTGTTCTCAGGGTAATGATCGAGTGTAAACTGAATAAACAACATTGCCATCATCTACAATCACGCTATTACCTGTATCAGCTACATCATGAAAAAGCAGGGATGTAGGTTGATAACAACTCTTGATTGGCACATTATATCCATATATCATACAGCGCAAGTCTTCAGCGGAAAAATCTCAGTTCGTTAAATAATATTTTTGCGGTGAGCACACCCGGCGACACAATATTCAACCGACATTTTTCCTTGTTAATTTGTAAAATATTTAAATCGCAATGAGGTCTGATGAGAGGAAGCTGAGGTGGAGTTAATTAATGAGAAAAAAAAGCAGATACTGTGACTGCTGTACCCGTGAAGACACCTATAAGTGTGCGTCAGAGAAGAGCAGAGCTAATCGAAACTCAAACGCACTTGAGCTATCGCGGTTTTTAGCAGAAGTCTGGCCTGCGGATGTGCCAAAGTGCACTCTGCAAACACAGTATATACACATAGAATTGTGTTCTTTTCTTCTTCTCGCAGACCACTTAATTGCACTGCCTATGAAAACCACAGCTACATATATATATATATATATATATATATATATATATTTTATTTATTTATTTTTTTTTTTTTTTAAATGATTCTCAGTTTTGCTTCATTCATCAGAATTTGGCATGAGAGCTGACTAGTTTTGGCACTGTTCCCAGTTTAACATTTTACAGAAAAAGGCTTTGTGCACTGACAGACCGTAGCACTTTTAGACAATTCCTGATGTATCTTTACTTAGTTTTTTATTAACCACTTACTGATAAAAGCAGAGTAATAAATACAAGCGAGCAAATGGCAAAGCAAAAAATAAATAAATATTAAAAACCTTGAAATGTTAAATAATATAACTGTATGTATGTTTGTGCGTGTATGTGGGAAAAAAAATGCCTGTGTGATGCACAAGTCTGTTGACAGCCACCGTGTCAGTAACGTTTTTGTTTTTTTTTTTTTTTTTTTTTGCTCTCACAGTGTTGAGGAGCTGTGTGCAAAGTCTCGGAGGATGTTTGAGGTGTAGACTGAGCTTGGAGGGCTACCGAGCAGCGACTCAATGATGGGGGAGCCGGTGACAGACTCCCCGGAACACACAGAGTCCCTGAAGGGGGATGGGGGAGACAGAGCGAGGGAATCCTCCAGAGTTGTTTTGTGCCGAGTTAAATCCTCCCCGTCCCCGTCCTCCCCATTCCCCTCGTCCTTGGCATCGTAAATGTAGCTGTGCAAGAGGTCCAGCTCCTCGTCCTCGGGCCCCTCATCTTCGAACGCTCCAACTCGTGGGGCAGAGGGAAGCTGAGATGGCGTCAAGCTCAAAGGCTGGTTGGAAGGGATCGGCTCCCTGGCAGCGGGGTCGTTCAGTGAAGGGACGTGGGAGCTGTGTGTGTCCACCACAGCACCCTGCGAGCGCTCCGTGGCGGTGTTCCGAGAGGGCAAATAAGGAGCCGGCTCGTCTAAATCAGACTCCGGGCCTTGCGTCTGTTCAGAGCAAGTCGAGGTCCAGAGGGGGCGCTGTGCGTCGCCCTCGTCGCCTTCCTCGGCCAGGTTGTACAGAGGCTTAGTTCCAGGCGGTTCTTGGGGGAGATGTGGGTCTGTGCCAAGGTTGCAGGTGGAGGGCTCGCAACTGTGGGGGTCGGGGGTGTTAGTTAGGGGCCTGATGACCGCCGTCTGATTCAAGCTGGCTTCTTGTTTCCTCACATGCACAGACAGTCTGTGCCACACATTCCCCCCCCTCGGAGGGTGTCTTGCACCTGATTCAGACCATGACACAGACTTGCCATTAGAACTATGAACGAGATAAAGACCCAAGTTACTTTCACAGGAAACCAGGAGGTGGAGACAGAAATACAACACCAATATAGCAGCAACATACGGTAACACAAACAGAGCAGCAGCATTTCAACATTCCTGACGCATGTTAAAATACTTGACTGGACATTAACAGCTTTGCTCAAGGGTCCATTCATAAGCTCTAAAGAGCATTACATTTATCAACATCATGATTAGTGATCCATAATGTGCTGTGGACAGCATTATGATCTTCAAATTGCTT
Source organism: Amphiprion ocellaris (assembly GCF_022539595.1). Classification (NCBI taxonomy): domain Eukaryota; kingdom Metazoa; phylum Chordata; class Actinopteri; family Pomacentridae; genus Amphiprion; species Amphiprion ocellaris. The sequence continues at coordinate 26,198,209 of NC_072777.1, read as the reverse complement.
TAGACATTGAGTTCACAGGATAAAGAGCCATCCAGTTCATTTCTATCCCTATCTGCTAACGAAGGTATAAATGGGACGCATGCATTTGCAAAGTATTTGTGTTGGTGCCTGTACTGGCCCGTAGACGACAGTTGAGTTTAGTGCACAATGAGCTAGGACTGGCTCTAAGGTGATTCATTAGGGAGGTGGTTAGGGGAGGGTGTTCATGCTGAGAAAAGTTAAATGTGAGGTTAATTCAGGATAAACCAAAAGCAGCAGGGTGGCAGATCTCCTTCTTGGAGGGCTGCAGTGTCAAAAATATGTTTGTCATTGCCAGCTCAGGAGTGACAGCATCACAGAGGATCATATTTATATCTTTATTTCATCAAATACATTAACCAGCCGGACTGTCTCTGTCGAATACAGAAAAAAGTCAACAAACTCAAACTCAGAGTTTAACCAGTTGTGATCCTACTGCACTCTTATTCAATTTTCTTCTCAATTAAGCTTTTTTAAAATTATTATTATTGCACTACATTGGGCATAATTGTGGAGAAAATTATTGATTTCATCTTTAAAACTATTTCTGCAGTCTCACTGGTTTCAGAGATCATCCATCTGGTGAGCTTCTGAGTCCCTCCTCTGGTGGTATATGACAATAAAATAACTCAATAGCTCAGTTGAGAGTGCAGCCCTGCAGGAAAGGAGTTGAATTACCGCCGCCAAAACCAAAAACATTTGCCAGCCTTGACACTTTACAGTATGTTCCTCAGTGTAGAAGGTTAAAGGGTTAGAAGATTAGATAGGCTGCATAGCACAGGGTAAGAGACAACACTTAAACATATTGAGATCACTGTCATTCTCTGCCCCACTCCTTACTTTAGTCACCTGTCCATGTGCCACTGCTGTGGATCTCAAAAAAGTTATATGCAAGTCTTATATCTAGTTTAGATGCTATACTTTAATAATCACTGACATGTCTTAGCTTTCAATGGCAGCAAACGTCCCGCCTTGAGTTTCTAGTGAATTCAGCTACAATATTTCATTCTCAGAAGGAGGGGAATGTGCCATATAAATCAGTGTATGTGTTTACTTTAACATTGACTGGGGTACTGGGAAGTTTAAAAATGGACCACTGACATCATGCATAAACACTCAAATATTTATACATCACAGGAAAAACAACAACCCTAGAATGATTTGCAAATAAGTGATAGTTTACTGTACTTTGTAATGTTTTTTTTTTCAAGTCAGTGAGTGTTTTGGCATCTTATCATTTGGTCTTCACCCAGTCACCCCAGGAAACACACCATAACATTGAGCAAAAAGAACAACATGAAAGCTTACTCACTTGGAATTGCCAGATACAGCCTTCTTCCGGCGGAACATATTGAGGAAGCTGTTGCTCCCGCATGGAGCCGCAGACTTTCCGTCTCCAACATGCATTCGCACCACGTCAGACGTGGTGAAGGCGCTTCGGACATTCCTCTCCGGCTTGGCAATGATAATGTACATCTTGGGTGTGAACATGCACCCCAGTGCCACCGTTACACTCAGACTGACAGAGAACGATGTGGTTATGATCTTGTAGTTGGAGCCAAAATAGATGGGCACAAAGGCCAACCAGATGATGCAGGTAGTGTACATTGTAAAGGCAATGTATTTAGCCTCGTTAAAGTTGGCAGGGACGTTCCGTGTCTTGAAGGCATAGTAAGTGCAGCTCATGATAAGCAGTCCGTTGTACCCCAGCGGCGCCACCATGCCTACATTGCTAGTGTTACAGATGAGGTAGACCTCACGTATGCTCGGGTACGACTTGATTGGCTCGGGAGGCTCCAGAATGATCAGCGTGATCTCCAGAGTTAGCTGCACGCTGATTAGCATGAAGGCAATGATCACCTGTGCCCAGGCGCTCATGAAGCGAGGTTTCCTGGTGCAGATCTTCTTCTTGCTGCCGGCCAGAATACGAGCAATGCGGTTAGTTTTGGTTACGAGGGCTGAGTAGCACATGGCAGATGAAAGGCCCACTAAGAGCCGCTGCAAATAGCAGGAGGCCACTGAGGGACGGGCGATTAAGGTGAATGGACAGATATAACCCAGGAAGATGCCTGCCAAGATGATATAACAGAGTTCTCTGCTGGAGGACTTAACCACAGGTGTATCACGGTACTGGATGAACACGAAGGTGACAAAGGAGGTGATCAGGATGCCAACGCAGGAGAAAACCACTGCAACTATAGATTCCACATCTGCCCAGTCAAGATACTTCAAAGGCAAGGGCTGGCAACCTGGAAAAAGCAGAGGAGATGTTGGGTCAGTCTTTAGGTAGTACTGTAGTGCCTTTAAATGAAAGGTAAATTAGAAAAGAATGTAGATGGGTGATAAAGCAGATATGAATGATAGCAGAGATCAGAGTTCTCCAAGAAAGTCTAAAATTGCTCAGTAACCAGGTGTCTGAGGCCTCAACTCCTCTGATATGGTGCTGATGGTTTAACGCCAATCCATGGTTTCTGCATCCCTATTACTCTGACTCATCAAAAGTAGGATGTGGATATAAGCCACTGCTCATTTGCGATGCCATTCTCCCCCTTAAACTCTCTGTTTGTTACCGTTATCTTCACTATAGGAAACAACAACAACCTCCAACCACACTGAAAATTTTAAGTTTTCCAAGGATTTAGATCATGTAGTGAAGCAGCCCTGCTAGATTTTTTTTGGACTATCGATTTTAATGACAATGCTTGCCTCCCATCATGCAAATGTTCCACCAAAACAATTCCACCCGTCTCTATTTTGAGTAAACACCGAAGCTGCATCCTTCGCTTAGCTCTGCCTGTGACAACTCTGATCGGCTTAATGAAATACAAACAAGGCAGAGTTTTTTTTTTCTCCTATAACAGGATGATTGTGTGCTGCAGCCAGACCATTATGTATTACAGAATGGACTGGCAAAACGAGATTACGTCCCCATGTACTGACTTTGAATGGAGACAAGGAATGCACACAGGCCCATTCATATTACAGTATATATAATATAGGGTAGGTGATAGTCTGCTATGCGTTGTCTTCACATTGAACACAGAAAAACACATGGTGCCCCTGTCAATGTCTCTGAAAGATTGGCTGTGACTTTTTATTTCTTTACAGAATATAGCAGCTGTTTACTAATTATGCTGTAGCACTGTTTAAATAATCATTCCTCAGGTGTGCCAAGAGCTACAGAATAGTCTCTTGCCAGAGCACACAGGATGGACATTGCACAAGATATCTGGAGAATCTGGAACATCCTCGTTTTTTTGGGCACTATCTATGAAAAGCATGTTTAAATGAATAAAAGACCTCCAAAGTCAAGCCGTTGTCCTGGCACCTGTGCATTCGGCTTGCTCGCAGTGCTTACAATCCATGCGGTTACACATATTGGGCTGCAAATTATTTTGACAGAGGGAATCGTGGCTAGAAGATGTGCCTGGTATCAAAAACTAGGTAAAAATGAGATGTTTCATATGCTTAACCTTGTTTTTACCAACCACCTATAGCCTACATGGTGATATGATGATTGAAAGTTAAGCCAAAATGCACTTTTTAAAGATTTCTCCTGTGAATTATCAGAAAACAGATAACACATCCAGGGTACCAAGTATTGCTACTGTTACTCTATGTCATCTACATTAAACTGGTGCAGTTTTTCTATGAAACTATGACATATCCAATGACACTGATGCTCAAAGCTGATTGTAGAAAAAAAATCACACTAAACAAATTAGACTTTGATGTGGATTGTGCTTTCTATGTAAAATTGATTTTGCTGCAGTTGTTAACACAGCTCAAGTGTGTTTTACAGTCCTTGAACATTTTGTATGGCTATCTCTTTTATCCGAGAAGATATGAAATGCTGAGGAAAAAAAACAACGCAAATTAAAAGCAAAAAACTTTGACCCATCCCTATGTACTTCGAGGGTCTGTAACTCATGAAATATTGACAGTATAAAGGTAAAATTTTGAATGCCATCACAAAATATGCTAAAGTTATTGTACAGCTGATTCTATGAGGGTTATGTGAGGGACACTGATTGCTTTTTCATGGAATAAGATAGGAATGTATGTGTGTCTAACCCTATTACAATCTGCTGCTGAAAAGAAAGTAGAAATATGTTGCCATCTTAGATTGTGGAGATTTTTTAAAATACTTAATTACTTATTAGTATAATAACTGCTTCAGACAGATGTTAACTTGTTCATGTAGCTGCTTGTGCAGGTATGACAGTGAGTGTAATACAAGCGTAAAGGTACCCACTATCACTGCATGTGTATGGGGTCCAGATTTTTGCTATCTGGTGCTGTCAGAAACCAATATGCATGTGTCATCATGCTCATCTTCAAGCGCTAGTTCCGTCAGATTTCTCTCTCATTTCCATGTGCATGTGCAAACACATGGGTGTGTGTGTTCACTCTGTCATGATGCACTAGTTGCATACTTGTCATCCAGCATGCAGGGGAAGCTCGTAGAGCTGACATCCCTAGACTTCCCCGGCTTAACACTCCATAAATTACATGCTTCTGCTAATAGCATTACAGTGACTTCATGCAGAAACCCACTTCTGGTCTGCACACTAACTCCTAATGTGTCAAATTGTAGGAAATCAGGAATTTTCAAGTAGCACAACTTGTCTCCCTCAGGAAAACTGGGTATATTCAACTGCTTGGTAAGGGTATGAATGAGAATATCAAGGTGTAATCACAACTGGAACGTGTTTGAAGCTCAGATGAGCAAGATGCTACCTGTCTTCTTTTGACCTTCCACCCAGCTTTGCTTACAGTTGCATCTGCTGAACTTCATGCAACTTGATCCTTAAATCCCTTATTCCGGACCATCCATCCTAAGCTCCAGGAAAACCACTGAAAATTCCAAAAACAAATCTCACTCTTTTGCTGTACATTTTCACATTTGACTTAACAAGCATCATATTGAAGGAAACATATAGACAGTACAACTTAACTCTACATAACTCTCTTAGCATCCTCCAAATATAATAAGAGCGAAAGGAGAATTTGTTCCTCGACAGCTTCCTGAAATGTGTCCCCAAACCTCTCATGGCAGTAATAGGATTTTACACCTGGAAACTGAGAGCTCCTCTCAACTTTATGAATTGCTGTCAAAACAACCACTTGGTCACAACAAGGTGAAGAGCGGATAGGAGGAAAGTGAGCGGTAGCACTTTTAGTGGAGTTATGTGGAGGGTGAGAGAGGTAGGAGAGCAGGGGTAAAGGACCTGGATGTCAAAAAGCAGCAGCAAAAGGAGGAGTTGGGGCACTGGGGTAAGAAAAACCAATACACGAATCCCATTTCTCTGAAATTGTTCTTATAAGATCTTGACTTGGGATCAGGCATAAGGTAGGCCAGTTGCAAGCAAATACATGAAATGGGTAAAATAATAGGTGTGGATTGGTTCAGAGGTGCTAAATAGGGAGCATGGATGGAACAGAAGCAGTTCGGCTCAGAGCATCTGGATTCTCCTACCTGCCAGTTCATCATCCGGCCACCATCCCAGCTCACATGCCTTGCAGGTAAACTCATCCTGGACGTACTCATTGTCTTTGCATGTGGTGCAAATCCAACAGCAGCTCACCTCGCCCTTCCGGATCACCTGCAAGCAGAGAAGCCAGACATGAACAATTAAGGGTCAGACACATCTTAGTAACCGGTCACAACACTCATCAAACCGTGACAAGCAACCCAGAGCAACCCACATAAGCGATCAGCATCAAGGGGATATCAAAGACGAGGATGTGCTTGTGCAGTTTTTTTTCTTTTCTTGGGCCCCAGACAGTGTTTAGAAAACAAGGCCAGCTCCTTTTACATTCTGCTCCCAAAGAAGCTGTTACCAGCGCTGTGATATGTAAAGCAGGGTGATAAGTGGGGCAGGAAACAAAGCAGATAGAGGGGGAATCATGAGCAGCCGGGAGAGAGGAAGCGTCCTCCCGCAGGGTAACTCAGTCTATAGCCAGACTGAAAACAATCGGCCCCAGATGAAGCAAATTAGGGCATTTCTTTAAACTGGGCTCGATACCAGTTTTTCTACTATTTATTGTGACAGACTGGCCTTTTTCTCCAGGTAGGACGATCACAGGAATAAAACTTTTTTATGTGAAGTAATTCTAAGTGTGTACATTTAACCAATATGTTGTCTTTTTGCTTTGTCACTCAACATGTTTGAAAATCCTTTTATTCCTTCATGATTCTTCTTTGCAAAATTTCGAATTGATGAAGCAGGATTTAAAAATGGAGGACAGAGTAACATCCTCAAAGCACTTGCTGGCTGAGGATGTGTTGGAAAATTAACCCTCTGAACCTCAGTACCTGCACACGCAATTGAAAAGCTTGTTATCTTTAAAAAAAAAAAAAAAAGTCTTCAAAATTACAACATTAATCAGAGCCAGAAACTGTAAAAACAGAAAGAAATCAGTGTATATTCAGCTCTCACACAGTCCTTCAATTATCAATCTGTGATGAGCTGTTGTGTCAAAAAAATTTACCAAATCGAAGCTTGGAATAATGCAATATTAACAACAAACTTAATCTGCTTGTCTAATTTTAAAAATCAGAAAAAATAAACTATTTGTTCTAACCAGATTCTGTAAAAAAAATCAAAAATTTCTTAACTACAAAGCCATAAGTGACTTAGCTGCGAGCTACAGTCACATAACAAAAATTCTGGGACTTTTTGACTGAACTCAGCTGAACTGGAGCCAGGTATGGAAATAATGGTGAAATATGTCTAGTATTAGAGCCATTATTTGTTTCAATTTTTTGGTAACACCTGTTGAATTTTTGGAAAATGTTGCACATGCGGAATACTATTTGTTTTTGATAATTATATGCATGTATTATATTATGATTTATGTCGTTTTAAATTTATTGCACTGCAGAGAAGATGTTTTTGAATCATCTCTACTCCTAGTCATGGTTGTGCAGGTTGCGTAGAGGTGCAGGACTATATACTGCAGTGAAAAATGAGCCCATACTGAGTAAAAATGTAGCAGGAATGAAAAATGACCAGAAACTGGTTCGGGTTCAAAGTGTTAACTAAAAGGACAAACGTGAAAGGTAACATTTACTGCAATTATAGCAAATAGAAATGCTACCAGTAATGACAGTTATTTAAGAGCACAGGTGCAAAGGGGCAATGCCACCTCGGTCTTAAGTTATGACAATCTCTTTTTAACCACAGGAATGAGTGCCTTGACATTTTAGACATTTGATAGTACCCAGTGGCTGAATCCTCATGACTGTAGTGATCTTGTGGCTTTTCCATTAATTCCACTACAAGAATATATTTGGTGTGTAGTGAAAAGTTATTAATTATGGTACAGATATCCATGGCCACCTGAGGATTCTTTTTAAACACCATCATGTCCCTGTTATCATTTATATTGATGGAGTGGAAAAAGTTGCATAGAGACATTTATGATTCCCAAATGATATTTACTAATGATTTTGGAAAGACTGTGACTAATTCTCTAGAGCCATCCAAGCCCAGATCAAAGAAATAAAAAAGTTTTTTAAAAAAAAGCTGTGAAATTCAGAGATGCTTCCATCCTTTAGGGGCTATTACTGGGGCGGGACCCGAGAATTGCAAGAAACAACCAAAACTGTGCTGTTAGTGTTTGCATGGGTGTATCTGACCTCGAACCATGATATTTTCCTTAACCTAACCAAGTAGTTTCAATGCCTAAGCGCAACTCATGCAGCGACTGAATACTAAAATAACAAGAACTTGAAAGTGCCTCACTGGAATAGTCCAAGGCAGGACTCAAAGCCCAGTCTCTTGGGTGATATCTACATTCCTCCAGGATGCTAATGGAGACTTGGGGGCTCTTTTTATGTGTAAAGCAAATGAAAGTTATCTTAAACTTGTGAGTGTCACACTATGTGGAGGCAAGATAACGCAATCTAGGCCAGAAAGGCTTCAACCTACACATTTTGTTGGGAGACTACATTGACCATCCAGGTAGCCATGTTTTGTTTTGTTTTGTTTTTTTCTGGAATATTTCAACCATTGTTGAACGGATTCTCATCAATCCCATGCCCATTCACCAAATCAGAATTTCAGTTTGTCCAGCACTTTACTAAATACCGAAAAAACTAATGACATTTTCATCAGTCTCACCTGTAATTTCAATGGACAGCAATCTAGCCAATGTTAGCATTCTAACAGGCTAAACTAAGATGCAACCTGTGGTAGAAATTACCTGCAAAATATTAGCTCTTTAGCATGTAAGCAATATCCATGACACAACCTGATTAAATAAAGTTTTACTAAATGTCTGCATTTAAGGCAAAAGACATGCAAAGACAAAAATATTACACTTTTCTTGCCATTTTCTTAGCATTCTTGGAATTATGAACTGAATAGGCCGAGTAGTTCGTGAAAATTGAACTCATGCTCTTGTTTATTTAGAAAAATAGCTTTTCTCCACTGCTATTGATGACTAATATTTTTCTGAACTAAATTAAAGCTGGACACTCAGTACTGAAGAATTTCTGATTTGTTTCCCTACCTTTATCTGTCCTTTGGAGCAGGGGTCACTGCAGACCGAGCGAACCATTTCACTGCTGTTCATCCAAAGCTTGTTGTCATCGATGTTCAAGATGCCCTCGTGCCAGGAGCCCACATTAATGTAGTCATAGCGATCCTCACCTACATTCTGTAGATTCATGATGTCATACCTGGATGTACAGAGGGAGAGATGGGAGACTATAATGAGTTCGGATAAGTTTCTAGAATAGTTCATTAGGTGAGAAAAGGAAAAAAAAGATAAGATGTGGGAGAGAGGAGAACATGGGGGAGTTCAAGATCACACACAGTGGAGGAGTGGGGAAGGGAGAGTGACAGGTAATTTAATGATAAGACGTTCCTCGAAACCTTTCTTTTTCTCATCCAAAGTCTCTGTAACAGCTTACAACCCTGTTAGTGTGACATCAAGAGCTCGTGCCAGTGCATCAGTGTGGCTTCATTTTGCTATCGAACCACGACGTGCACCACCTCACCTCTAGCTGACGGAGGAATGACACGGCTGTGTTTTCTGACTGTCAAATGCTGTCTGTTGGACTGAAGAGAGATCAGAGTGGCTGCCACAGTGGACAATCCACTGAATCTGTTCCAGTCCAATCTAATTACATCCTTTCGTGCTCTAAACTGGTGCACACGTGTGCGCATTTGCACACGTGCTAATGAGTGGGAGAATGGGAGAAGGGAGATTAATGACCAAGCTGATGATATGAAATCTCCATTTTCTTGACATGGTTTTGACATTCTTACCGCCCTCCTCGTCCTCTTACCTTCCTGGAGTGTCTCCATTTTCATCAAAATAAATCTCCTCCCCTGAGACTCCTCTGAAGGATGTCTGGAGCAGGTAGTCCAGCAGCTTGCTGCCATCAATAGGGTCCATGGCCTCACAGAGCCCTGTCTGGCTTGGACACAACTCCTTGTGCATGTCATGAAGGCCATGAGCCATGGCATAGATGGCATTGATGACAAAGCCCATCTTACTATCCTGAACATAGTTTTCATGCAGACTCTCATTTCCTGTCAGAGGGGAAAGAAGAGGTCGTCAAACCGTTGGAAGAATTACAAATTGCAAGTGAAAGATTCCTACTTGCTTGGTGCTTTGTGGAGTTACACTGTGTGGAGGAGGGAAAGCATAAGAACAGAAAGAGTAACCAAAGTCTCTTTTGCAGCAAAATATATTTATCAAAACATGATGTCCAAAAGCGTAATAGGAAGCAGGTGTGGAGAGCAACCATTGCCTGGGAAAATCCCAGCCCAGTCTCCACAAAATGACGTTCCTCTACAACTAAACTGCATTCTCAGTTATGTAATGAGGGAAACATACTTTCTGCAGGTTTGTTTGTAACGTATCACAAATACGTTTCTAATGAACATATTTTTTTTGCCACTGCTTTACTTGTTCCTTTTCAGCCAGCCAATCATATATTAGATCAGGTGGGACTTGTCACTCTGGCAACCTAGAAAATGGAGGAGATGCTTCAAACATCTGGTGAAAGGACTGTACTTTAACCTAAACCATGACATTTTTAACCTGTTTAACCAAGCTTATGATGTGTAAAAGTGACAAAGCATGACATTTTCCTAAACCTAAGCAGTAGTTTTGTGCCTAAACGTAACCCGAAAGCAAGTGAAAATCAAAAGTAAACAATGGCAGAAAATGCAATTTAAATTTACAGCTGAAACCCTGGTTATATGGGGGAAAATCCATTATCTAGTTTACTGGTTGGTTAGTGGTTGGTTTGGTTTTGACACCATCCTCTCCTGCCACCTATTGTGGACTTTGTCGTGAAAGGGCAGTCTCTCCCACCATTTAACAGGTCAGAAGTTACGTTTATTTAGTTGTAGTGGAACATTATTTTGTGGAGACAGGGTTGGAAAATCCAGAGACTGTGTACATAAGCTGTACTTCAGTCATCTAAAGGCTCTGTCACACTGTCAAACCTCAGTGTTATGGAGAACAGGAAATTGGATGAAAAACAAAAGTCAGATGACGATATTGAATAGTATAAGAATTCATTTATATTTCTCTTCTCTGCCTCCTGAAACAGTGCATTTAAAATACTGACTTTTTGATTTGTGACATCGACATGCACATACAAACGTTGTGATCCATTTCCGTACATCTTTTTTGGCTGTTTGTGTCAACAGCGTGTGCCCTGTGAGCCATTCCTTTGTGCACTTTTTCTATGTATAAAGCAATATTTTTATACTTTACTCCGCATACAGTACAGACAAGCCCAGTGCTTCATTTCAGAGTTTGACTGATGCAATTCCTACTACAACTGAGAGTCTCTGATTGCCACGATAAAGACATCTTGCCATTTGAATAAATCGCAGAGAGTATTTATTTAAAAAAGCATCAGTCAAACTCTTCTTGTCTTGGAAGAGTCAAATGCGTACGAGTGAAATTCAGACAAAAATCAAAGTCATAACAGTGGCTTGAAAGATACACTTACCACCCTGAAGGTCTTTGGAACATAAGAGGTTTGTGAAAAAAAGGTGTGATACAGACAAAGTAGAAAAGCAACTATGACTGCACCGCTCTTAGACGGTAATACATCACAAACCACTGATTGATTTTATTTATCATTTGATTGAAAGCATGCTGAGCAATTTATTCCAGCATCATTTGGACTGAAGTGTTAATTGGATTTTTTTTTTTTTTAAAGTAATTTTGGTTTGTGATTGAAATGCTATTAACAAGCCAAAAACACAATTTACCGTGGTCACCTTTTGCGAGCAAGTGGAGAGAATATTCAAGGAGGAAAATAGAGGGGGGAAAAAAAAGCACAGTTTTTGTTATTATTCATGAGTTTTGCTCCCTGGTCAAATTTAACCCTGTAGTCTTACTGGCAAGATGAAAGAAAAGAGCGATGCTTCAGAGCACTGAATGAAAAACAAAACACTACAAAGGACACCCATACCCATTCATAAACAACTAAAATTTGAATTTCTTAGTCGACACCTACCAGTGCAGACTTTTTTGTAGTTCTTGTTCTCCTGCGGATGACCTGGAAGACGACACTGGAAGCGATACTGCCAGAACTCGGGGAACCAGGGGTTTCTCTTGTTGGTGTCCAGTCGTAGCTTCAGGTAGTAGTCATCGAAGGACTTGACCACTGCCGACTGCAGCTTCATGGTGATGCCTCCCTCTGCTTCCTGCTCATAACCCTCCACTACCTCGTACCGGTCTGCCCATCCGTCACTGCAACAGCAACAGAGAAAGACACTGTAATATAATGATGACGGGGGAAACTGTAGAAGATAATGAAAAACATTTGAGGAAGAACAAAACACCATCATCGTAATGAGAGGCACGGCTCGACAGTGATGGTACCCTGTCTTAGTCACTGTCATGTGTCTTTTACATTGGGTCGTTGTATATTATAATTTGCACGTAGCTGTAAATTCCGACTGACGAGCTCACAAAGCAGTTTACAAGAGCTGCTTCATCCATTCATTCATTTTAAACAATGTAGACACAAAAAGGTTCCACTAAAGTCGCTTAGACATCATTTCATTCATAATCGATTTAGTCTCTGCTGCCTGATTAGTGCAAGCACAAACAAATCTTTAACACTAAACCTTCAAAATGAATTGCTAAATCACTATTTTCACAGTCCAGACCAGTAGCTTTTAGAAATCTCAATGGTAACCAGAAGCACTGCTGTCAGCTCTTTGGTTCCTTATGAAAAGTTAATTTAAAAAAGCACTAAAGGCACAGAAAAATCATGATGTGTAAACAGGTAGTTGTTGTGCTCTTAACTCAGTTTGTACAGTCCAAGCTTTGTACTGAATGAAAGCAGCAGCGTGCAACATGCTCATGAACTTAAGACATTCAGAACTGACTGAATTGTATAAACGGTAGTGCAAAGATCCTTTGAGAAAAAGTGAATTTTTGAACATGCAGACATAGAGCAAAAGGCGTCATTACAGTAGACCTGAAGAGAGCTAAATCTTATATTTTCCATGTCTCTGTTTGGGGTGCATGGACACTAACGAGCAAGAACCCACCAAACACAGCAAACTTGACGGCAGAACATCACAGCTCCAGCCCAAACTCTGCTATGCATGTTGTTTTCATTGAAATAAGACTCCACCAAAGTAGGTAGACTACAGCCTCTACTCTTGCACAGTGTTAAATTAGTGTGGCAGCTCTGCTTGGTGGCTTATCTCAACTCCGGTGCAGCAATCCTCAATTTAAGAGGATGGAAATCTCAACAATAGCGCCTCAACCGTAATTGTGGGCTTTACACAATCCCTTCAGCTTGCTTGTTTGTCTGCTTGTGTAACCCTCTGTGCAAGAATTTTCTACCCTACCGGGCTAATTTGAAGCACAGCTGGCCAGTGGGCTCTATAAGAGAAATGGAAAACGCCAGTGAAAAGGACACTGAAAAACATATTTAACAGATAAACAGGCGCTGCTCTGAGCTCGCTCTCTCTCTCAATCTGAGCCAGTTTCCAGTTGTATTTTACTCTCTGTGTCTCTCTCTCTCTTTAATATAAGCTCCTGCCTTCAAATACCTGTGCTATTGACAGCTACACACCAATTAGGTGTGACTCACCATGGAACCAATTACCTCGCAACACATGGGATGTTCTGGGAGATGGATAAGGATGTGTGCATGTCTGTACATGTGCAGGTCAAAGTCTCTGACCTTTTTGTCCACAATTACGGCCAGTCGAGGAAAAAGGAGACTTTCACACTAACTAATCCCCTATAAAACCAGTATGTTTGAGCTAGTATAGCCCTTCTCAGTATAACAGCCATATGGACTCCAGCAGGAGCAGGAGACCGATTCCAATTTAAATGTAAATCGCGCCATCCTAATACCTAAAACACCAAATATACAATTTTCTTCCAAACATATGAGGTTTTCCTGATGTTGCACCCCAATTACATCATCTTTCATGAGTGCCTTCAAAATGACACACGTGACTGCTACAAAAGGTATTCATGTGCATTTCTTCTCACCTGGCACTTTCATGGTAAAGGTTTGGATGAGGCAGAAAAAGGAGAGAGCAGTGTCCAAGTCACTCTAATAGAGTGCCTAGACATATAAATAGCCCTTCGAGCAGTCATGCAGGTAAGTAATTTGCATATAAATCCTTATTGATATAGCCCAAAAATCTCGCTTTAAAGATAGTGAAAAGAAATGCATCCAATAAATATGTTAATAAAACACATGGAAGAATTGTCAGCATCAATGATACTAATAAATAGGTCTTTAAGTCAGATTTAAATTTGCATGCACTGCAATAACCGAGGAGGGACTAGAGGCTTCTCTGTGCACAGCCGCCTAATAGCCACTACTGGTGCATATGAGGCATTTAGAGTAAAATGTAGGTTTAGAAGGCAACCTGGTTTGCATTCTGGACCTCTATAAATGGCATGAGACTCTACAAGTACATCAGTCACACCGTACCAAACACCACAGCATGCAGATCCTCAATCAGTGGGAAACACTGATCTATGATGAAACATGATGAACAGACAGTATTATGGTTTGCATTTATTGCAAAGAGTGCAGGCCAAGCATGTCTGGGAGTAGCGCTTTTGCTGTGGGAGCGTTAAAAAGCACAATACAGCAACAGAATTTGTTTTGCGCTGTGACAGATATACAGCCAGCAGAGCAAAGCGCTCCTAGCAGTGTTTCTGTATTGAGCAGCGAGTAGTTCACATTGCTAGACCCCTCTGGTTGCACCTCATGATTACACTGTTCAGCCACAACAGGTGAAGTGAATAACACTGAATATATTACTAGTATGTGGTGTTCTGCTGGAAAACCTTGGATTTTGGCATCTGTGTTGATGAGACTAAATAAACCATGTCCCAAAACAAGCACACTCCTTCACGTAAATGGAAATCTCAAATGTCACCGGCCTACCCCTGCGTGAAAATGCACCCCACCACATTGCAAAAACATCAATCAAGAACATCTCTGGGAACATGACAATCGTCCAAGATGTTGATTTGACCTCCAAACTTCCTAGACCCCATTCTGATCAAGCATCAACAGGATGTACTGGAACAAGTTTGATCCCCAGAGGCCCCACTGTACAACTCAAAGCACCCAAAGGATCTACTGCCAACGTCCTTGTGCCAGACCCCATAGGAAACCCTGCGAGGTCCTCTGGTCCAGGCCCAGTGGTTCAGAGCATTTTTGACCACATAAGGGGCACCAGCACAATATTAGGCTGGTGGTCATAATGTTATGCCTGATAAGTGAATAGCAACAGTGTCCAGTCAAAATAGTAGTGGAGTAATTGTATGAGTGGAGCTAGCAGGGCTGCGTTACTACACAAAACAAAGTCCTCTGCAATATTTTTTTAATTTTTAGTGATGGTCAATTGTTGCTGGGAAGTACTGGTCATTGCAGTTTTCTGCAGTGAAGAGGATTTTGAACAGCAGGTGAGTAGAAGAAAGTCACATGACAAGCATGGCCGATGGCAAACTGCAGTCTACGTTCGGTAAGTCAGACTAAGCTGTGGCAGACCAAAGCTGTGAAAAGGCAGAAATGATGATAAAATGTAACACTACTTATAACATAGCCAAAGACGAGCTCCTTTTGACTAACTTTAAGTCCCACATGATCTTCATGAAGATGAATGAGCAAAATGTACAAAACATTTAGCTGTACCACTTAAACAAACTGCCACGAAGCATAAATCTTGACAAATGTAATATTTGACATCAATAAGCATTGTGGAAAAAAAATCAGGGTGCACCTAATTTATGTGCTAAGTTCAAGTTAGTGAGCCAGTGTAACCGATGTAAAAAGTCCAGATCCTGGCAGTGCTAAAATCTGATTCCCTTGTTTTATGTAACTTATCAATATGATGCGCATAAGCAATAACAAGTATTTTGACATTGATCCTAAATTTGACAGGAAGCCAGTCTAGCAAAGCCAGCACCAGGGCAATAATATGATAAAGACACAGTGTCTAATAGTTAAATGCCTGGTTATCCATCAGAAAGAGGGAAAAAAAGCGAAGAAGTGTCACTTTTAAGCATTCAGACAAATTACTAATACTCTTCTTCTGGTGAGAACACTGACAACAAATGAAGAGATAAACAGCACCGCTCTGAGCTTGCTCTGTCTCTCAGTCTGAGTGCTTTCAGCTGTGTTTTACTTTCCGTGTCTCTCTTTAATTCTAGGCTCTAGGCTGCTGCCTTCAAATACCTGTGCTATTGACAGCTACACACCAATTAGGTGTGACTCACCATGGAACCAATTACCTCGCACACATGGGATGTTCTGGGTGATGGATGAGGACGTGTGCATGTTCATGTGTGTGTGTGCAGGTCAAAGTCTCTGACCTTTTTGTCCACAATTACAGCCAGTCGAGGAAAAGTGAGACAAACTAACTTGTGAAAATGTTTGGAATACACTATAAAGCCAGTACGTTTGAGTTAGTTTAACTCTTCCCGAGCTAAACGTCATGTGAATTACACATACTGTACATTGGTCAGGAAGAAATGGGTAGTAAATGGAAACAATTCCAAAAATAAATCGAAAACTTGATATCGCATCTTCTAACCCTGTCATCTCTTCAGGATCTGTGTCTAAAGGTGAGCGAGCTGTCCTCAAAAACACACTATATTCAGCCCACACATCAATATGAGCTGGAAATTCAAATACGAACTGAGGCATATTCTTTGTTTTACTGTCCAAAAAAATGCCTCAACCAACAATGCATTACTCTGTCGATACTCTCTGACTTCCCAACTGTGTCTGTGGCCTCAGTCCTCAATCTGTTTCTGCAATTTCAATGCCCATCATAGCAAAGTAAATAACCCCCAAGTGCAACAGTTGCATCACTGGCATGCTCTTACTAGTTCAGGAACAAAACTTTTGGTCTGTGGCACAAAGAACAAAAAAAGGACGTAGTACTCCGCCAAAGCTGCATAGTCACTGTATCATTTCCGATTGATGAAATCTTGAAAAAATTCATGGCAGAAATCAAAACTAATCAAAAATGTACATAATTTCAGTGTCAGGAAACCTCTACAACTCACATTTGAATATCACCTGTAATACGGCTCTGCATTCCAATAGTTAAACCATATACAAATCCAAACACAGTAATCAAATCTGTTCTTCCTTGACAGAGATTTAACTTTACATTTGACTTTCAATTTCCTGTTTATAATCGTTTTTTGTTTATCTCTCTTTACAAGCGACAATAGGATACATCTGAGAAAATACAGTCTTACATCGCTGCATGGGAGACATAATAAGTTTGATGTGCAGATACAGTGTGTTGATTTATATTGAAGAATTGTTATATAATACAGGGAATAAGTTTACTAAAAAAAATTTCTTCCATAACTGGTAGCAAATGGTGCTTAGAAAGATCCTTTTAATTATACATGTGTTTTTCCACTGCATGCAACAAATTGTTAAAGGCACGGACAGTTGTGAGAAGGCAAAATTACAGCAGCGACACAACAGCTGTAGCTACATGTGCCTGTTATGTCTAAAAAACACTATGTATTTGAAAAGAACAATTCAACCGAGTCGTCTCCTAACTGAGTTAAGAGTCGAAGGCACGTGAATTTCATTGGTTCTGATCACATATCTTTCATTCACTCTAACTGAATGTTGCCTCTGTTCCTTTCTCTCGTTTTCATTACAGTTACTACAGACAGAGAACCACGGATACTTGAAAATTTGCATATGTGTACGCTTGAAATGCATCGTAAATGCAACCACCTGGCAGGGTAACTACCTTTAATGTTTTCTACTCGGTACAGTTTAGTGTTTAACTTATTTGTTCCAACATAAGACTGGAAAGCAGACTGTTTGGACGTAAAAAAAAAGAGAAAGACAGAGAGAGAGGAGGTGGAAAGCTGCTCAACACTCTCCATGAATAATGCACGACGCATTGAAGACATGCTTGACTGTTTCTCACAGTGGAGTTTGTGATGAAGTAAAATGACATTCCCTCTTCTCGCCCTCTTCTCTCAGGATAGCGCTGTCTGGCACAACTCCAAACAGCTCATCAAAACTCTCAGGCCACAAGAGGGCCGCCTAATGGGACAAAATCTGATTTAATGTCACCTCAATGTTCCACGGCTTCGCGCTGCATATTGGAAGGCCCATTATTGCATAACCTGACTCAGATATACCAGAGGAACACCTGTTTAAGCAGATTAACGAGCCACTGCTGTTCAACTGTGTCATTAGTTTTGCAGTTGTTGAGGTTCAAGTCGGAACATAAAGCAGCAGAAACCTGAAAGGATTGCAATTCAAATGCAATTCTTTATATTCTTAATTGAATCAAGCCACTTTGGTACCTTTTTGGGGTTGTTTTGTTCTGTCTTAATGGAACAACGTCATTCACCAATGTCCTTCATCTGCTGTCCTCACCCCCCTCATCCCCGATCGCACCCCACCAGTCGAGGCTGATGGCTGCCTTGCCTGGGCCTGGTTCTGTTGGAGGTCTTTCTTTTCATAGGGAATCCAAAAGCAGCTTTGGATTGTTGGGTTTTCTGTTCTCTGTTTATAATTCATAGATCTGTATCTCACTATTTTAAGTGCTGTGAGATGACATACGTTGTGAATTTGCGCTATAAAAATAAAATTGTATGGACTTGTCCTCCAACATGACTCATGAGACACTATAAAAGATATCCACACAGTCACCTTGATGGATAAGGTTTGGTAAGGCAAAAAAGGAATCTACATTGTCCAAGTCACTTTAACATAACTTTGAGCACTAATGGCAGCAAGTAATGTGCTTGTGAACTTTTTTTTATATATTCCTTTGTAAAAAACATCTTTACAAAACTATAATTAGAAACTAATTTCATAAATACTAAAATCAAACACATGCAAGGATTGTTGAGGAACCAGGAATTTTGCAATAAAGCGCCTTTTAGAATAAAGAGGTCTTCGGAGGAGACTTAAAAGTCTATCGTGATTATGACAAGATCAGGAGATCATGTTCCACATTAATCAGCCACAAAATTTGATATGGCAGACAATGAAAGACATGCGAATCAGAAAATGTCTTCCATATTAGCTGCAGTACCTATTTGTGCCACAAGGTGGAGCCTCCTACTACCAAAGGTTCCTGTTGTCAAGCAGAAAGCATTGTGGGGGCTTAGCTTTAAAAGTGCAACCATGAAAAAGTGTCCTGTGATGCTTAATGACTACAGACCATAGCTCCTATGTTGTTTGCAAACAATTATGTGCTTTGATAGTCTTATTGTGATGTTGAGGTTGCTTGTCTGTGTTACATGAGTGGCCCATATCATGTAACATATGTCATTAGAGCAACAGATATATCATGCCCATGGTGGAGCCAATACAATGGGACAAGAAATAAACCCAAAGAGTTCATTTTCTGTCACTGATCAATCAATTGTTGGTAGTTAAGGCTGTTCACTGTCAATTAAGAAAACTGTTCAAAACTTAGACCCCTATTTAACACCATTGACTCGTGAGGTCAGTGACACTGATATTCTCATTCAAATACAACGTTCTGATGGAAAACATTGGGTCTTTGCATTCATGTGGATGTTACTTTGACACATACCACCCACATAAATATCATTGCTGACCAATCTCACCTTCTTCGTCAACGGCCCTCCTAATGCCAGTATGCTCACTCAGTACAACACCACACTGGAAATACTGTTCAAAAACAGCTCGAGGAACACAACCAAGAGCCAAATGTGTTGACCTGAGCTTCAAATCTCCCTTGATCCCAATCAGGTTATGCATCCGTAAGACATTCCAGAACAAACCTGATCAATGGATAGCTTGCTAATTCAACACACAGGACCCAAACAATATGCCGTCAAGGTCCTGTGGAGGACAACGTGGGACACCCCCAGATGTCATATGTTAAAGGGTACAAGAGCTGCAGGATTTCAGGCAGGTGGTTTCAATGTCGTGTAAAAGGAAAGATAGACAGTGTAAAAATAGTTACAAAGATTTTAAATTCAATCCTAAATTTGACAGAAAGCCAGTCTAGCAAAGCCACCAGTAGGTGTAGCAATATGAAAAATCCATGAGGTCCAATCCTCCTCCCTTTTTGTAGTCGTACATTACACTACTTCTAACTTTGCTATTGAAGAAGGATTAGAATGTAAGAGAAGCAATTTAAACAAAATCATGAACTAAATTTAATTTCCCTTTTTTCAAATGCTCTCCAAACACATTTACTGAATTATTTAAGTCAGTATTTATCTCTGCAAGTAAAGTCAGTATGCTGCTATCCATTGGATGCCATATGCTTAGTACTAGGACGTGTGTTTTGATGATTTACTGAGACTTGATGGTGTGTAGCATTGTTTAGAGGGAGCACAGCATGCCAACATCTGGATAATTTATAGACTTGTACACAACAGTGAGTAGACTGAGAGCTCCCCCGACTCTCTCGGATGATCCAGTTCCAGTTTGATAGCACATTTGTATATTTATGAAGCCATGAATTAATTGGCAGGGCAGAGATTTAATCACATGCGCTGTTTCCCCTGGAGGATGAATGAGAAGAGTTACTTTAAAAAGAGGAAGGGGAGGATAGGGGAGTCAAGAGTTTCCTAATTGCTCTCTGCAAATGTTAAAATACAAGTTCAGGTAGTTAATAGAAAAAAAATGTCTAATCTTTCTTTCGTTCACAGACCGCTGTCAACTAGTGTAATTACTCTGAAAAATTAAATCACGCATTAAGGCTTTGATCTCCATTTACGTCCATCATCATTTCATCTTGGTCTTCAATTCATCTTCACATGTAATTGTTTGTAGGAATATGTGGTAAATATTAAAAGTAAAACTATTCACAATGGCTTTTTTTTTTAGCATTTAATGTGATAAACAATAATGTTGGGCAGTAAAACATTACAGTAAAAATGCTATTTTCCCCATTAATGAGGAGTGTTAGGAATTTCTAATAAAATTTCACTAATAATATTGCAACCACAACCCAAAAATCCCTCAACTTTACAATTGTTGTCACCCTTTTACTGATTTAAAATTGAACATTCCCAGATTGATTACTGAAAGTGTCTAGGAATGCTTATGCTTCACACTTGTAATCATTCCTATAACTGTCATTATGTGAGGAGGAACATCTTTTTTAAAGTAAATTGTGTTCACGTAGCGGAACCAAGGCTGTTTGGAAAAACATAACCTCAAACTTTCTGAAATATACTACAACAGCGTAACAACATAGAGCTTGTGGCATTTACCCCAGTGTATACGAGCCCCTGATGGCTGTAGTCCTTAGTTCTACAGTGCAATCAAAACTAGATTGCAACTGCTGACAGTAAATTACAAAAAGATAACAAAGGCTGTGGATGGATAAGACTGTCTTTCAGACAGATCCTTTAGACATTACTGGGAACAGGCAACAGAAGAACTGCAAGTGAAAAATAGCTTGTCAATCTAGAAAAAAGAATACACTCAGGTGAAGAGCTGAAGAAAGCATTTAAAGTGATAGGGTAAGGAACAAAGTTGTTGTGTAGACCAGAACATCTGAGTACTTATAGGAATGCACTGGCCTTGATGGTAAACTGCATTTTATACCTCGAGTACCAAGGTTGAGCTCTTGTGCTGCTTCCATTTGTCTAAAGTCTTCTTTTAGCATCATATCAAATTTTGGATACCACTTTGACAGCTATTTCTTTTTCTAAATAAATGGAGCTATTTGGACACGAATATTTAATGTAAACATCTGTGAATAATCAATAAATATAGACTAAATATTGTGAAGAAATTAGTGATAAAAAAAAAAACGATTTGTGAGAATTCTGAAGGTGCCAAAAGTGACAGATAAATAAATAAAAAAACAGAAGCCCAGCTAACCAGTAAAATGTGTCAGTTTTTGGTGTAACTGGCAGCCACTATGCATAATTAACAGCCTCAAAAATAGTGAATGCAGCAGGCAAAAAATGATGATAGGCAATAACTCTCCAGTTTACTTGAGCAGGTTTCACTCAGATTTTATTTAAGTTAAATAATTTCATTAACTTTTCTGACAACCTCTTGATGAAGGAGCAAAATCCACAGAGTGTCCCTAAGGTCTGGACACATAGGAAATCTTATTAACTATGTTTTTTCCCTCCATAGATTAAATATGACTTTGTCCAATGAAGAAAGAGTTGAAATGGTACTTCTCAGTGGATGTACAGGATGGACACAGGGTTAGGGTTAGGTCAGGGGATGACCCAACACCCTGTAGGGGTCTCATTGGCTGTTTCTGGAAACCAGTGAACCGGGTCATTAGACTGAGTTTTGAAATGGAGTTGGTCTAGCTTAGGTAAGAAATGACACCTTTTTAAGCTATTGTCATTTAATATTCTTAACAGTGCTTGTTGGTTTCTATGTAGATTAAAAACAGATGTTTATCACAGGAACATATACAGTAGCATTAGGGAACTTGCTTTCAGCCACTCTTAGTAATTGCTGAAATTGCTTCCAGGTGGTGGTTGCTGTTTGTCTGGAGAGGCAGTTGTTCAGGCCTACAGATGGAATCACTTTCTCGGTGCTGGGGTTTGGACTCAGCTTCTCCAGGACTCCTTTCTGATGGTAAAAGGTGGCTCCTGAAAAGCTATTAGCCTGGACCCTGTCATCCTGGAAGGTAGGAATGCATGATAGGTCTGAGTCTCTTACCACAGCTATGGGTTTAATGATTGCAACGGTCCAATCGTGTATATTCCTGGCTATTCTAGGGTGTGTATAGGGCTCCCAGCATGCAGACAGAGCAGGCGCCAGCGTTGGGTTTCCATGGCTCATGTTGTTAGAGTTAGGGTTAGGGAAGGGATTTTTTGGGGCTAGCATGATTCGGCTGATACATTTGGTCGTACAGAATGGGGTTTGTCCATGACACTGTCCGTTTCTTTAAATTTTTAACAACCTTTGCCACTGTGGAAAAGCCAAGTGGAATCCTCCTTGGATGACGTGCATGAAATTCATCTGCTACCTTTCGATATGTCCATCCTTCACATCCACTGAGAAGTACCAGTTCAACTCTTTCTTCTTTTGACAAAGTCATATTTAATCTGCAGAAGCAATAAAATACATAGTTGATGAGATTTCCTATGTGTCCAGACTTTAGGGACACCCTGTAGATTATGAACTGATCATGAAAGCATCATAACTATCAGACATGGACATTGCTTAAACTGCCAAAACAACACAAACAAAGTAGTTACCAATAAGGATAAAAGATTATTGTGCTCAGAAGGACCATCTTTTCACAACCAAGCTTCATCTAAATGACAAACGAGAAATTTCTACTGTAGTTTGATCCACAAAAATGTCTTTTATGTTTTGGAGGAAAATTTTTATCTGAAATGCAGCTGTTAATTATAGCATTCAAACGTAGTGAAGTACAAGTAAACTATTCCGATCTGTGCAGCAGAGTAGAAATATAAAACATCAAAAATA
The DNA here is from genome assembly GCF_022539595.1 of Amphiprion ocellaris. NCBI lineage: Eukaryota > Metazoa > Chordata > Actinopteri > Pomacentridae > Amphiprion > Amphiprion ocellaris. Next base: position 26,175,258 of record NC_072777.1, on the reverse strand, counting down.
CTCCAGTAAAGTCTCTCAAAAATGCATTGAACTACAGAACAAAAGTAAATGTTTTAGCCATTTTCAAGGCCTCCCTCTTTAACTTTCCATCACAGAACCTCTCAGGGGTAAATTTTTGTTTTCAGCTCCACTTATCTCCTTGCTGATCCCACAACATTTTTAATTAATTAGTAATGGAAACTGCTCTGGCGGTAGGAGAACTGTTTATGCAGGGTTTGCTCTCCTGAACACTCTCCTCCCTGCACATCTGCCTCCCTACTCTCCCATTCTCCTCCTTTTTCTGTTATATCCCTGGAGTTAAAACAGGAGTGGACGGTGGCCTGTTGGCTTCACGGCGGCAGCAGCAAAAAAGACTGTCTCTCGTGGCGACACAGAGGCCCAGGGAGTGCCGGGGAGCCTTTAAAAGCCTATCCAGGCTGCTTTTATTTATTCATCATGCCCCAGTTTGAGTTGGGAGATCAGTGTCCTCTACATTGACAGGGAACACTGCTGGGAAAAAATACTGTTGTTTTTTTTTTACTACCAGCGGATGTCAATTCACCGCTAAACCCCTCGACAAAGTCTCAGCATTAAATATCAGCAGCGGCACTGAGTGATGGATGACGGGATCCTATTATTAGTTGGTCGATTTAATGTGAAACCATTTTGTAAGGCTGAAGAAGTACACTGCTGCCACGTATTCTTACACTTTTTGAATGCATTCATGCTTTTTTTGTTTTGATTTATGTATTCTGCTTGCTTATTATTACAATATTAACAAAGATGAGATTCATTTTTGAGTTTCCTTAGATGTATATGTTTCACCGCTCTCCAAACTGTGTTGTATGACAATATTTAACAATTACTTCCAAATCAGTATTTTTCCAAAATAATAGTCATCTTTTAGTCTGTAAGATATTGGAAAACCATAAAGAATAACATGGTGACGTCTGTATACAAACAGTGCTAACAAAAATGTAAAAATGCATTGCTTTGTCTTGTTTTTTTTTTTTTTTTTTTTTTTTTTTGCTTTATGTTAACAAAAAGCAAAATGTATTAGTATATGGAGCAAAAAAGGCACCTCACACTACAAGAGGGAAATGATATGGTAGAAATTAACAGTTTTTATTTTGCCAGAAACACATATTGTCCTACAAATAGCTTGGCGCTCTCATAAAACGCATTTTTGTTTTTTTTGACGAGGAAAATGTGTACATTCTTGTAACTGTCCATAAGAAGAGAGAAATCCATAAGCAGCAGAGGTTTCTGTGTCGCAGAGAAACACACCTGGGAGGTACATCTAAAAGTAAAAGATTTAGTAGGTCACAACAATGAATTTTGGGGAATTCAACATGTGAACTACTTCTCCTCTTCCTCTACACGCTGCTCTGCCCAGCTGGAGATGGAAGTGGACACAATCCACCTCCTTTGCTGTAAGTGATGAAAAATGTTACATCACTATTGCTCAGAGCCTTGAAATCGTCTTCAAATTGCTTCCTTTATCTGAGTAACTGTTCGGAATCCAAGGTTCTTCAATTGACAGCGATACAAAACAGGAAAAACTGAAATCCTTGCTCTTTAGAGGCTGAAACCAGATACGTTTTGGGATTTTCGCATTGAAAGACTTAACCCTTTGAACCTCAAACCCATCAGTTGGTTTGAAAGGCATGTTATCACAAAACAAGAAGGCAAACTTACACCATTTATCAGAGCCAGAAACTGTAAAAGCAGAGAGAATTATTGGATATCAAACTTTCTGCCGATCCTTATTACTACGACTGCTAATATTAGTCATCTGTGGCATGTTGTTCCATTGGGAAAACCCAAATCAAAGCTTAAAATTGTTAAACTATTGTGATATTTCATCAAAATCAAAATGTCTCCATTAAAAAGTCACAAAAAACAAACTATTTAATTGATTTAAATTCTGTCAAAAACAAAAAAATCTGTGTTCCTCAGTGCTACCGTGAAGCTGTCAGGGACTCAACTACAAGGGACAGTCACCTGACAAAAATTCAAGGACCTTTCTTGGTTGTACTCGGCTGAACTGCAGGCAGTGTTTACACAAGACAGGTAGGTGACGAGTATAGAAACAAATGAAAATAACCAGTAAAAACTTGGAAAAATGGTGCACATATGATTTTTAGGTTTTTTGTAGAATTTTTTTGTAAAATTGCAGAAATTGAACTTTTTCCCATTATTTTGTGGCATTATAGCTGTGCTATCATGCACCAAAAAAAAGTATTTTTGAGTTCTGCCTACCTGCTGTTTCCATAGAGTAAAACCCACAGTGAGTAAAAAATGTCAAGAAACTACTTCACCGAAAAAATCGAGAGACTTAAGGCACAAATTTAAGTAGCAAAACTGCATTTTTCCAACAGTCACAATCGTTTTAATAATCGCTCTGTTGTTGCAACTCCTGGTGTGTGTTTTGAGTAGTTATGGTTCATTTGCAGCATGGATTTCCTTTGTGCATCCTGGTTACATCCATACACTTTGGTCCAATGCTTGCTGTCTGTACGAGAAAGCATCTCAGCTTCTGCTAATCAGGATGTGACAACTATGTCCAGATGCAAAGCCCGCGTGCTATTTTTGATCACTCCTATGTCATTCACCCATCCCCTCGCACATAGGGAACACAAGGCATCAATTGGAAAGAGGGAGATGTCCTTGACAATGTGTGGCTGCTTTCAATTAACATCAGAAGCGTGTTATAAATATTCAGATGCAGCTCATTGTGTTCCGTGGCTTAGTGGAACACAACCAGATGTAATCATGAATCCCGACTCAACTTGAATACACTTTCCTGAGCCATATGTGTGTGCGCTAAAAAGCACGGCTCCATTACCGAAACGGATGTCAACAGTGCGTCTTTGTCTTATAATTACCGTCTTTGTTACTGTTGCTGCTAGGAGGGATTTTTTCACATGTCAGCCATATTTTTGTGAGAGGGGACCATTGTGTTGTATTGTGCGGAGCCCCGCTGACAGACTGAATGACAGATCTGCAGTGAGACGATGGCATCAACTCCGTTATGAGGCCAAACAGAATCTCCATGGTGACTGGAGCACAAGCTGCACTCAAGTCTTTTCTTCTTGTGGGTACAGTAAATCCTGCTCTGCTGGCAAAAATAATATCAGGCTTGATTCATGCGTGACAAACCCCAGTCAACTCTCACTTAAACTTGCATGCAGACTGCTCTTCTGCTTTTTTTTTTTTTTTGTCCTGCTAACCCCTCCATCACCCCTTTGTCGATATCGAGTCTTTGCATTCATAACTAATGTATCACTATTAGTGCTCAGGATGCAGGAAAGAGAGATGTTTCTGGAGCATGAAGCTATCCTTAAAAAAACACACAAGAGGATTATAGATGATCTGGGAAAACTTTCTCATGCTTTTTGGCCTTCAGCATGTAAAGCAAAAGGGTTTTAATTCTATCTTTAAAACAATCACATTGAGTGATTAAATCTAAATAAATTACCCCTATCTTCCTTGATCTTGACATCCAGACTTTTCATAAATCTGAGTATATTTTTAAAGATCTGATTGAGGAGGATTTACAAAGGATTCAGTCTTAACCCCTCGAACGTCCACAGTTCTGGATGGCGAAGATGCCCATTTATTTTGGCACTACTTCCTGCGCCGTTGCCAGAGATAAGGTCTCTCTTTGCTCATGCCCCGCTATTTGCCAAACTGTTCGCGAGAAGAAGTCAATAGGCAGAATTCCACATCCTCCGCACTCTCCTTCCTGAGATGGGGAGGAGATGAAAGCCTTAGAGAAGACAGGAGGAAGACAAAAAAAGAAAACAGGCAGCTAAACGTGCCGTGCCACAACTCCTCTTTCTCCCTCGCCCTAAACATTTCATTTATTCAAGCTCGGAGCAAAACGCGAGTCCCGTCCTTATGGAGAACTGAATAGGACAGCTGAACGCCGGGAATCCATGCGACACACACAATATGGGTTCACAGCTTTCTTTGCACCTCAGCGCAGCCTCAAAAGACACAGTCATACCCTGTTAATGACTAGTGCCAAGCTATTACAGAGGCAGAGCTGCCACATTCCTGTGTCAGTGTCCATTTTGTCAAATAAAATAATGAAAAAAAAAACAAGAATGAGGCATTTAAAATGGGATCCAGACCAAAACTGTATGTGTAAGACAGGTACAGAAATGAGTGTTACATGTGGAAAAGCAGCTTATGCAAATGATGTTTAGTAATAACAGCATTCAAGCAGCATTAGAGGGAAAGAGAAAACGAGTGCTTCTAATTGCAAGAGAGCAAGCAGGCAAATGAGTAGGTGGATTCACTCGGCGCTGCCATTCAGAAAGTAGGTTTGTTGCCGGGGCTCAGACAGTAGAGGGGATGACAACAAAAGGCGCTGTACAGTAAATGTACATCCAGTGTTTTCAAACCACAGCTCAGCAGACAGACTCGAATTTCACGGCAATTTCTTTATATAATCGAGTAGGTGGAAATTAGCGTTCAGGATTCAGACTTTTTTCCTGTAAGAGTTGAAGTGCAAGAGAGTTTAATGGTGTTCGCTGCAGGGAAACCTTAGTTAAAACTGCCGGATAGTTTTATGATGCATTCCTGTCAGCTCACAGACATATTCTCACAACTGAAAAAAATTTTAAATCCACTTTATGAATAATTAAAACCTCACACTTGACTACTCTTTGGGATTATCTAAGATGGTTCTTATGGCTGCATTCTTTTGAGTGTTTCATCTTGGCTGTAATTTAACGACGTAAAAAACGAAGAAGGTTTATAATTTTTAGTAATTTGACAGCACAAGTATTAAGGATTTTTAAGATGATGCCATTTTACATGTTGCATTACACATATGGAATTGTGAGAATGCTCATTTCCCCTGAAGTCACAAATGACTGAACTTCCAGTGGTGATTACTGTGACTGGTTTGCATCAGATAGTGGCTCACTGAGCAATTTGCTGTTGATTACAGGTCTGAAAGACGTCTAAATAGCATCTTTTAGGCTAAAATTGGATTAAATTTTGTTCAAAAAGTGAAAACTTAGTAGGCTTCTAGATCAGGTCTAGGTTTTGTTTCAACATTTTTACATTTTTTAATAGCTACACTGCCGTTCAAAAGTTTGGGGCCACCCAGACAACGAAAACTCATGCTTTTATTCATGTGCTTACATAGTTGCACAAGGGTTTTCTAATCATCAATTAACCTTTCAACACGATTAGAACACAGGAGCAATGGTTGCTGGAAATGGGCCTCTGTACCCCCATGTAGATATTCCATTAAAAGTCTGCTGTTTCCAGCTAGAATAGTCATTTACCTTTCTAAGATTTGCATTTGTAACTGACCCCAAACTTTTGAACAGTAGAGTATATGTTAAACGTATATCATTTAAACAAATATATTCAATGTTTTTGTACAAATTTTGAATGGTTGAGCAACAAAGCAAACAACAGACCAGAGCAGAGATCGATGCTGCAAACATTGCTATTGATCAGACTCACACAAGAGGTCTATATTGCTTATGGTGAGAAGATGGAGAGACTATTGTTTCATGGAAGTCCACAGGTGCATACAAATAAGCTCACCATGGGAAACACTATGTGACAGGAATGTAATTAATATGCAGATGCAGATAAAGGGCATAAACATGCTTCTACATTTTTAAAAAAATGATGTTGACGTTATAGCGTTAGTACCTGTGCCATCTAGAAATGGAAATTCTAATTAGTTTAGCAGAATATATGGACTTGAGTTGCGCATCTGATTTACAGACAGTTGTTTGTGTGACTTATAAATGGAATGCAGAATTAAACGGCATGAAGCTGTCTATGTTAAAATGACCATCTTGTTTTAGGGCTATAGGATCCAAGGAATCTTAAGCAATTTCCTAAAGTTCAAGACAGTACCTAAAATGCATTGTTATATAACACATAGAACAGTGTTATTGTTAAGTACAACAAATTTACTGACCCCTCTATTCACCCCAATCTCCTCACTAATGAGTGTTCTGGCTGTACCTTTAATCCCAAGACCCAAGAAATCTTACCGAGATGCAAATCATTTCTTTTACCTTATCTGAAAATGTAAAACAGACACAAGATCAGTAATGAAAAACCAGCACAAGATGCCCCCAAATATGCTGAGCTTCCTTATCTGCTCCGGTTCTTTTATTGTCTCTATCAACATCTTCCATGATTCCTGTTTAATATTTTTCTCACCAGGTTACATTGAAATCAGGTCGACACACTTTTTGTTGTTGTTGCTGTTTATAAAGACTTTTAAAAAGATGACAATAAGCAAATATAAAATAATTAGGAACTAACTGATTGGTCTAAAAGTAGGATATAGTTAGCCGGATATATTCTGTCTATAGCAGTCATCTAACCCAACAACAATAACAACAACAATAATTAACAATAATCCACTTTTAGATCAGTTAATTTATCTTTTATGCTGTTTATCTCTGGTCATTTATATGTATTTAGGTTGTACATGTACATTACTGTTCAAAAGTTTGGGGTCATTTAGAAATGTCCTTATTTTTGAAAGAAAAGCAGTTTTTTTCCATTTAAGATCACATTAATGAATCAGAAATACAGTCTAGATATTGCTAATGTGGTAAATGACTCTGATTTTTAATGGAATATCTATATAGGGGTACAGAGCAACGTTTCCAGCAACCATCACTCCTGTGTTCTAATGGTACATTGTGTTAGTTAATCGTGCTGAAAGGCTACTTGATGATTAGAAAACCCTTGTGCAATTATGTTAGCACATGAACAAAAGTGTGAGTTTTCATGGAAAGCATGAAATAGTCTGGGAATGGTCTTTTGAACCGTAGTGTATGTAATACTGTTTGGCCCAAAACCATGCTTCATCTCACCTTGAAATGGCTGTATCATGGAGAAATGGCAATTCAAATTATTTTAGCACAACATACAGACTTTAGTTGCAATTCTTACATATTTTCAGTTGTTTGTGAGATATAAAAAATATATAAGATAGAAACTACTTGGTCTAAAATGATCTATACCCGAACCAGAGCTTTACAACAATTACGACATTGATGCTGAAATCCGGTCTATTAGTCAGTGAGTGATGTTATGTACATTTTGCACCAATTGTATGTTTTACTTATGTCTTTAAAAAAAAATATAGAATTAGTTGTATGATTTCTGATGGATGAAAAATTTAAAAAATTCGTGGTCCACAATGTTCGATTTGTAGTAGGATCACAATCATGTGTTCGTCAGCAGGCAGCTGACGTAGCGTTCACTTGTAGTTACAGTGACGCTGTGCTGCTACTTTGCAATGATACAGAAATCTTTAACAAATCCGTGGATCCAGACTATAAACTGCTTCACTGCCAAAATCAAATCAACTGGTTCTTGTGTCATTTCCGATCTTCCCTAAAAATTTCAGCAAAATCCGTTAGTCCGTTTTTGAGTAATGTTGCTTACAGACAAACAGACAGACAGACAAACCAACACCGATCGTCACATAACTCCACGGCGTTTCTTGGCAGAGTAAAAATAGAATTAGGTGCAAAGCATAAATATGATGATAGTGATGTTTCCAAGATGCACTGCTGCTACTTGGTGATATAAAAATATTTTTTAGTGCAGCTTTAATGTCAAAGACAGCAGATTTATGGACACATCCATCTGCCCCAACCTCCTCCCTATTAGGTGTAAAAAAGTACAAGAAGGCCTTGTCTGGTTATCATAAACATAGATTTGAACAACTGCTGTCATTTTCACTATAAGGACAAACCTAAGAAACATTTCTCAGCCTGCTAAAAAGCATATCATCCCTCACCTTATCTGAAAATGCAAAAACCCCCAAACTAGACCAGACATGAGATCAGTGATGATAAACCAACACAAGATGCTCCCGACTACGCTTTGCTTCCTTATCTCACCCCCTTTCTCTCTGTCTCTATCAAGATCTCTGTTCAATATGTTCTCATCAGATTACTCTGCAGGAGTCTCCACCTTCACCTGTGCACACAGCAACAGGAACGCACAGCCAAAGAATTCAGATTTTTCCATCTCCGACCAATTTACGGCAGAACTGAATGACTCCCCTTAGCTGCTGCGGCAACCAGCTTCCAGCGCCGTCACACAATCATTTCTGAAATACTAAGGTTAAATCAATACATCTCTCGTGCCTCATGTTTTATTCCATCTAATGCCTCTGCATAGCGTTTGTTCATCCGATGGAAAAGAATCACTTTGAAATGTACTTGAACACAACAAGAAGACGTCTTCTTGATTGGAGTAAAAATGAATAATCTGTGTTGGCAGTCTGTATCTGCAGCATGCATTAAATAAATATTATCTCCTGATACGCGCCAGGACATGTGTGTATGCCTACAGTCGCGCAGTAATGGAGGCAGCTGACTGGCAGAAATCATGATTGGCAAACAGAGAGAGGGAAAGACAAGAGACCGTCCGACTGACGGTACCAGAGCAGAGTGGATGTAAAGTGTTGAAGTGATGCAGAGAGGGATGAAGTGGGTCGAGCACGCTGCCACACCTGGCCCTTGTCTGAAGAGCAGTTTAGCTGAACAGAAAAACAAAGGCTGGCAGATTCAAAGCTCTCTGCGTGCCTACTAGCCACGGCCATACAGTGTTTTCGTCTGCCCCTGTGGTGTTCCATGAGGAGGAAAAACCATAACGCCCCCTGCTCTTGGATGTTCCAGACCGTTCTGTGCGCTAATCTACCTCTTGTACTGTTTGTTTTGTTTGTGCCGAGTAAAGTGCAGTTAAATGGGGCGATGATAAGGGTGGTTTCTGCGTATTTTTTGCTCCTGTTACATTTTTTTTCCTCAGTGCGGGCTCATTTTTCACTGCAATACAGTTATAGATAATAACAACTCAGATCATTTCCAATAGCTGAAATCCTGACAAAAGTCGTAGCAGAAATCACGGCACGATAGAATGTGGCCATGAAATATAGATTTACCCACAAGCAACATGACCTTGCTCAGAGCACAGGCATGAGTTATGCATGTGGATGTTATGTACGGATACCGACTCATGTGACCTAAATATGTAGCGGGCAGTGAGAATTAGTGGGACTTGGAAACACCTCCACAATTTAATCAATTGTTTCTTGTATGATTTCCGACGGATAAGTCCTGATAAATCCGCAGTGGACGTTTTGTGGTAGGATCGCAATCATGTGATCATTAGCAAGCAGCTGATGTCGTGTTCACTTGTTGTCATAGTTACAGTGACGCCGTGCCGCTATCTCGTAATGATACAGAAATCTTTAACAAATCCGTGGATCCAGACTATAAGCTGCATCACTGCCAAAGTCTAATCACTTGGTCCTTGTGTCATTTCTGACCTTCCCTGAAAATTTCATCCAAATCTGATTTTGACAAACCTTGGACGGATAATGTACTCTGACTGCTCCTGTTATTGTTTCATGCTCTGATATGTTTAAGCCGGTCGGATCGTCAGCTTCATATAATAGCTTTTTCAAGGTGATATCAACTTTTATTTTCTCACCGATTGTTTTCAGTTGACTCATACAAGACGCAGTGAAACGATTAGATTTAACTCAATTACCTTTTCCAATATGTTTGTAATCCAGAGCGCCGAAGTGAAATTGTGGTGTCACATAGTAAGTGGTTTTGTTTTGTTTGTATTAAAAAAAACCACAGATATTATTGATATTATTGATCCCTGTGTAAACGCTGCACTAAATGAAGTAGTAAAAGCTACAGCACTGACTTATTAATACCTTTAAAGGTGATACTGTGACATGTTTATTTACACAACCAGCAAACACAGAGCAACATTAGCAGTCATTTACCATGTTTCTGTCGTATATGTTCACCACCTAGTTGTTAACTGTCTGTCAGCTGTTTGATGCAAGGCAGGAAGTGTAAAGAGGTTTTTGAAGCTTTTTCACTGAAAACAGTTCCGACTGCAAAAGCGATGAGAGTGAAATGAAATTGCACATTTGCAGGCTGTAAAACTAAACCAGTGAGACATTAAACCAGGGGTGTCAAATATGTGGCCCGCGGGCCAAAACCGGCCCGCCAGAGGGTCTAATCTGGCCTGCAGGATGACTTTGTAAAGTGTAAAAATTACAGAGAAGACATAAATGGCAATTTGTAAATCTATAAATTTAAAATAATTCCTAGACCATGAAAAGTTGTTTTGATCATAAAGTAAAATACTATATAGTTTACTATTTGTAATTTTGCGTCTCATTTTAATCGTATTTCGTGGGGTTTTTTTTGCTTTTTTTTGTGACTTCTATCGTTTGTCTCACGTCCATGTCGGTCTGTTTTCTCGTTTTTATCATTTTATGTTTCCTTTTTGTCTTGCTTATGTTTTTTGTCTCATTTTTGTCATTTTGTGTTTTTGCTTTATTTATTGTTTTGTGTATTGTTTTTGTCATTTGTTTCACGCATTTGTCAAATTTTTTGTCTCATTCTAACTTCTTTGTCTAATTTTTCGTCTCTTTTTTGTTTTGTTCTGGGTCGTTTCTCTCATTTTTTGTCATTTTGTTTCTCGCTTTTGCCATTTTGTCTCATTTTTGCAATATTTTGTCTTGTTTTTGTCTTTTTTTTAAAAGTAAAACACAGTATCATTCAGTTTCAGATACCTGTGACTAAATGTTTCGTGTCTTTGTAGATACTCTGTAATCTTCTGCAAGTTGTAATTTGTAAATGATAAATTGAGGCATAATGTTGATATTGAATGTATTTTTCTTAACAAATTTCAGTTTGTTTATAATGTTTTGTAAAAAGATAGTTCCTTAAATGTGCCAGAAGGTACTTTTTTCCACTAAAACAAAGGAAGAATTTGGAGTTGTCATTATTTATAGGTTATTATGTTATGATTTTACTAGTCTGGTCCACTTGAGATCAAATTGGGCTGAATGTGGCCCCTGAACTAAAATGAGTTTGTCACCCCTGCATTAAACAGTTCGTAGGAGTTCACAGCTATGAGGGACATGCTTTCACAAGCAGTGCTAATGCAAAAAATATGTAAATGACAGCAGCAAAATCACCAAAAAGACTGAACCTGATGTGCCAGATGGTTCGTTACACTGAACCATCTGAGAAGTCATACTGTAAAAACTGTTTGGAAAAAAGGGCAGGCATGTTCAATAAATTTTTGGCAGGTTGTTGGGCGAGCCATTCGTCTATTACTGCCAATTAAGAAGTAACGGACAAGCAAACCACGGACTCAACATAGTTTATCATAGCACCTAAAACACGCCTACAGATGCCAGTAGTTCCTCTGACAAACTGCCACAAGCACACAGCTTGAAGCTCGGTAGATAGTTTCTCTTGTTATCTGGTGAGAATCTAGCAGCCTCGCATGGTAACATGAGGCTTCTTTGCAATGCTTGAACCTCCGTGCAACAGTTTAAATACAAGACTTTGTTTCCAAAATCCTTCCGACCATCTGTAGCTCTGCGTGCACACAAATGTAAATCCCCAAACACTCTTATGGAAGCATTTTTTTTCAGAAGTGAAAGCATAAATGAAGAAAACAAGCTCCCTCCTGATGAGCTAATACCTGTCGGCCAGCTTCATTCACGCACATGGCTTGGCATCTGTCTCGGCCCAGACTTGCTCTGTCATTTTTTCACACACTCCTTCTCTCCCTCTCTCTTTTCCTGTGACCCAGAAGCATTACTTCCGCCCATAGAGACTTTCACAAAAGCTAAAAAAAGACACACTTTCCCATCTCCTATGGAGGAAAGGAAAAAAAAAGTAGAGATATGTGGAGGAACGTAGCCGATCCCAGAGTGTCCTCATAATAGTTAATTTAAAAGCAAAAGAAAGAGTGCCATCACCTGCTTAGAACCTAAATATGCATGTATGCATTGAATATATCACATTCAACATAAACACAGGCTGCTGGTAAGAGCAGCACTTAACAGCTCTTCATTTCTACCCCTGGGAGATATTACGGGAAATAGGAAAGGCTTCTTCGAGGATAATGGCGATGACAAGAAGTGCCAGCCAACACAAGAGGCGTTGATCAGACCAGCTGTAGATGTGCGTGTTAAGTACGTGTAAGAAAACCAGATTGACTCACTGGGAGATTTTATGTAACGCAACAAGGAGTCCTAATTCACATCTTAAAGGCAGCTTAAAGTTTGAAAGCATGAAGCTGCATTGGTGTGATTTCTAGCTGATCACACCTTCATTGCATGGAATTCCTCTCTTGCTCTCACATTTACTGGTTCAATCTACCTAGATTTATATTAAACACAGGCAAGAATGCCTCAAAATATTTACCTTCTAAAAAAAAACATAAAAAGATGAAAACAAATATTGTGTTTGTCTGTATTTTTAACAATTTACATTTCCCTGCTTTGTACATGGTTCTCAAGCCACACGGTGCCTATATGAGGATTATGAGTGACAGTGATAATGGGATATGTGCAATAGTGTTAAAAGGGACAGGTACAGGGTAATTGTGTGTAATGCAGACAGGGATATTTGCAATAGTGTTTAAGAGAAATGTGCAAAATTGTCATGTGCAAGAGTGACAATGGGAAATGTGCAATGCAATTATGTGTAATAGTGTCAGATGGATATATGTAGTGGAATCTTATATTATCGTGATAGAGGGATAAGTGTAGTATAGCAATGTGCAATAGCAACAAAGAGATATTTGCGATATAATCATGTGTAAATGTTAATTAATTATTGCTTGCTTTTGTCTGTTGTGTGCACTATGTGTTATCGCTTGTTGTTTGTTTTTCTTTTTTGAACATCTTTGTTCAGTTATGCTATTATGCTATTTGTAATTTCTTTATTTATGATCTGACAATGGGACACAAGATGGAAATTAGCCCTACGGCTACAATCTCTCGTATTTACGTGGAAATGCACATTAATGCAAACTGTCCCATTTTAAAAATAAAATAAACATAACATATGGAAGTCTTTAAAAGTTGGTTGCTAGGTTCATTTCACCATTTTTGGCAAAGGTTGTTCAAGTAGGGATTGGACAACAGTGAAAGGAGGGTAAGGAGGAACAAGCTTCCCCTATGCAGATCCCTATGGGATCTGTCGCCATTTCTTTAAAAGAAATACAAATTTTATGCCTTTGCATTTAATCAAGTTACGTGTATTTCAGCTCCAGTAGAGACTGACACCAGAAACGTCTTCAATCGTACAATTACAAACTCAAAAGTGAGATTTAAATAGCAAATGAGTATTTCTAATGACAAACTCAATGGGGGGAATTTATGAGACAACTGGAACACACACATTTCTCTGCATCAGCGTATTTTTTAACATGCGTTCTTAAGGGGCACTGAAATGCAAAACAGTCTACGTTATGATAATCTGAACATGGATTTATTGTCTGGAGCATTTTTCTCATTATTTTCAGATTATGCATTACCAAGAATTCTTGAACATAGAATTCACTAAAAAGCTCATGAGTTTAAATGACAAAATGACATCTCACATGCATTCAAAATCCTATTGCTCACTTTTAAGGTCTTAAGCAGCCTTGTTCCTGAATAAATCTCTGATTCATTGATGTGTTAAAAACCCCATCTATTGCTGAGATCTGCAGATGGAGCCTTACTGGTTATCCCCAGGTCACAGTGTGTGATTAATCAGGATTTTGCTATCAGAGCTCCAACACTCCCAGGTCACTAAATCTCTAAGGTTTCCTTTAAACCTCTTCGTAAAACTTCTTTCGCGAAAGCTTCTTTAGCTGTCTGATGTATGTTTTTATTTACTTGAACTCATTCATTGTGCTCATTTGGCATACTCTGCACCCACATCCGTTGGTGGTATTCACATTTAATCTGCCTAATTTGGTCATATTTTTACATTTTTGTTCAAGAAAGGTGCATTACAAATCAAGTTTACTACCATCATTACCATGATTTTACTCTACCGGCTTTTCACAGATTCTCACAGCTCTTCTTTGCAAAAAAACACAGGTCCTAATCTGTGAAATGTTAACAGACTGCAGGCCAAACGCACAATAATGATGGAAGCTACTGCCAGTGGCCTTCTTTCAGTGTTGTGCACGTCTCCAGCGAACACTGCCTGATTAGCCTACAAGCTTTAGTCATCCTTAGCTGTCTCATTAATGTCCTTCTCAGGGAACATACAGCTGACAACTGGCCTGCAACAGACAGGTGCCAAAATGAAACACAAAAAAACCCCTCATCCCCCTCTCTGCGACGATGTGAGGAAAAGATATCACATGAATGAACTGAAAAGTGGCATCAAGTATGTTGTGACTTTTATTGACAACTGTGAATGTTCCTCGAGGATGATTTTCATGGTGTAATATGACACTGTATAAGTGTGCGAGACGGCTCTACTTGGCCTTTTCTAATGACTAAGATTATGGCTGCAGTCAGTCACTGTCACTCAGGACTGACTAACAGACAGAGAAAGGAATGTGGAGATGGAGGTGTAAGCACAAAAGGCGACATGTTTAGGATTCAAGTTGATTCAGTATGATCTTCTTTTTGTGTGCTTGTATTTGAAGGCTAAATGCGAGATGACTGCCTTCGAAAAACAATTAAGGCACGGCACAAGAGGGGACAGAACGAACTTGAGGCATTGTTTGCTTCTCTACTTCTGCATTTGTGACAGTAATACCAATTATTCATTGCTGGAGAACATTTCTATTCAGCGCTACTGGAATGCGGTCTAATTCTTCTCGGTTGCCTTGGCGATGTGCACATCAGGAAGACAACACAGCATCTCGCTGGCTTCCAGAGAGGAAGAAAAAAGAGGAAGATAGAAAGAGAGAGAGATGCTCTGAACTTTGAATTAAAAGGTTTGGGAAAAACAACAACATCCATACCTGCCAATGAGGAGAAACTCTCCGAACACACCCAGTCGCCTCATGGCCATCAGGAGACCTCGGACGGTCATGCCTTCGCAGAAACACACCACCACGCGAGCTTTGGGGAGACGTTCCCGTAATTTCCTCAAAAGGCGATCAAAGTGTTTCTCCCCCGCGTTACTGTAGATCTTGTCCGAGTGGGCAATACATAAACCTTCTTGAGAGGCCAACTCTTTGAAGGCCTCCATGCCACTCTCCCCATAGTTTCCTATAGATGATGAAAAAAGAAAAGCAATAGATATTATATATTTCAGTTGTCTTTTAATTAGCCTTTCTGTATATGGATAACAGGGCGTTATAATCTGATTGGAACACAATCAACATCTAAGCATTACATGCCTTGTTACTCGCAAAAAAACACATTGACATTATTAAATAGCACGAGTAATTGCTTTCAACCGTACATCTCTAATTATTCCACTGATGGACAATCCATGTTATGCTTAAAGCACATCCCCCCAGCGGCTGTTCGCTGCATCAAGCCCCCGACTGAACCAAGGCTCTGATCCACTGATAATGAGTGTCGGAGAGTTTGCTGGCTACTGATTGCAATCAAAGCCACGAGGGGTGAAGATAGCTCTCCCTGTTTTCACCACACGGCATCCCAATCAAGAGCGCGGCAAAGCGGTTTGACTCTAAATCTTCTATTTCCACATGGACGCCAGCGTTTTAAGTAATGTGTCTGGATTGTTGATGAAGCCCACCACTTTTGCTGGAGCTGGATTACACAGACAATCCAGTCGCTTGAACACGTGTTTGTGTTTCAGTGTGTAGATATATATATATATATATATATATATATATATATATATATATATATATATATATATATATATATATATATATATATATATATATATATATATATATATAAAAATCAGAAAACATTTGTTGTGCTTGATAAAAGGCCATGTTCTTGAGGACCTGGCTGTATAGAGCAAGGAAGAAGACAGCAGCTGAAATAGGCATCACTGTAATGCATTTACTGTGGCACACAATGGGCCCATGTGTTGGTTTTCCAATAGTCCTTTGATGATATTTTCAATTGCCTCGTTTCATTCTCCCACTGGTAAATGGAAATAATGATATCCAATTATTTTACTCCTTCCATCTCGGCTGCGAGATGGGTGGGTGGTGGTGCATTAGCTGACAGCCCGTTTGACAATGACCACCAAAAAAAAAAAAAACCACAAACCACTCCGAGCATTCCAAGCAGACAGATGATAATCGGAACAGGTAATTTATGCAATTTTCGCAGCCCTAGCTGTTGCTACGGGCAACAAGCTGCATTTATAACTTGTCTAAGGTGGCGGAGAGTGAAAACTCATGAGCTTAAGCCAGTCATGATCACAATTTCAGAGATAACTAAAGACAGAAGGAAACAAACAAGCAAATTTACATATGACTCCTCAAAGGTCAGAGGAAGGGCTGCAACAGGCAAATAATGATGTTAAGTCTTAGAAACATTCAGAGTGGCTCTGAGCTGTTTCTTGTTTTGCTATTTAGTGTAAGGATTTATATTTGAATGCAAAAATGCATGTGAAGTTTTAAAAGGTTTCCTGCTTCTATCACTGCAACCTATTGATTAACTGATGCTGCTTGCAAACACCCTCCCCTGACTAGTCTGTCATCACTTTTAAATTATGACTCCAGTCCCAGAGGACGCTTGTGTAGGCATATGTTCAAGATCAGACAGCTGACGCCACCTAGTTCTGCCTCCAGGTACTACACCTCCCCAACTCCCCATCTTCATCTAACTGATAGCAACCTGTGTCAAATCCCATCTCCAATACCTGACTATAATAGGACTTTCCAAAGATGTTTTACACTCCCCATGAGTCTGCAGCTCCTCAGGGAAGGGGATCCTGGGTAATGTAGCCTGTCAGTCATAATTTGGGTGCACATCACTGACTGTGTTTCACCGAGACTGTAATGAAAAGCCGTGGACATAATTCATGTCGCAATAATTACTTAGTCCCCCGTTTCTCCCCTTTTACCTCCAGTCTCCGCCCTCTCGAGAAGAAAGTGAGCCCGTCATGGTGTGAAAATACTAAACTTCCTGAGAAGATATCCATTTTAATTAACAGTAATGTCATTTTAGGTTCATCCACCTCACTAAACCATGCAAGTAATTTAACATTTCCAAATGAACACCTACAATTTTAATGTTAAAATGATTCCTGGTGTGTTCGGCTAGATATTGACTTTTAAAACTTGCTATGACGACTTTGACCGTAGAACCAAGAAACTTTAGCTTCAGTTCCACATATTAAAGACTAATGTAACAAGGTAGAGAAAAGATCATTTCTCAAGAAATCAAAGCCCCAGACCACCCAGTGCTTACTGAATATACGACCCCATTCCTCAGTGCTTGTTATTGAAAGAGAGATGATTTACTGTAATTAATCCAAACACAACACTCAATTGCAGTTAATGGCTGTAAAAAAATAAAAGTTAAGATACACTCAAATTAGCTCCAACGAATGGGAAGATGTTCAAAACAAGATAAATCACTACAAACATTGCAAAGTTGCAATTAAGGATCAACCTAAAACTATAGTTGGGTTAGTGTGAATTATACGCAAATGAAGACCCAAAAACAGGCTTATCAAGTACATTTTATGCCAGTGTTTGATCATTTTCCAGGATGTCCAGTACAAATAATGCTCACTCACCCCTTCAAACACCTGGAATCCGTACAAAGTCTTATCAAAAAACTGTATAGTGATCCTAGACTACTGTCAAACTCAAAAGTCTGCATGCCATGGCTGATTAAAAACACTACAAGGAATAATTAGGTCCCTGTAATATTCTCTACAAACATCTGACATGACTTTTGGTACATTATTGTAACGTGTTTTTTTTTTTTTTTTTTTTTTTTTTTTTACAGCTAAGAGGGGAACATTTATGGTTTCTCACCTTCTGTGTGCACTGCAGACACATAGGTCCAGTTGTACCTCTTGACAATGTCCAGCATGGCCCGGGCCTGCAGGGTGTCTGATGGAACGACCCTCAGGAAGTACTTGAATAAAGTTTTGTCACTCAGGTCGATGCTGGTGGCAGAGTAGGCGATCTGCGGGATGTTGAAGAGCTGCAGCAGGTTCTGCACCTGGATGGCCACGGAGCTGGATCCGGGTCCGATCACTCCTGCGATGGGTTTCTTGGAGGGCGGCGGCTGGTTGGACGGGGTTCCGTCAATACACCACTTGGACCCGTCCTTGTCATCTCGGATGGAGATGAGGGAGTCCCGGATGAACTCGATGCTCTGCTCCAGGGCGACGGACGAGTGCCAGCAGGAGTCCCGGATCTCGCAACCGAGGCTGATGTTGGGGAGCAGGTTGGGGTCTGCGTTGATCCGGTCCAGCGTGTGGAACATGGCCTCCACCCTCTGGATGCCGTACTGCTCGCGGACGTCCCCGCACTTGCGCTCGGCCACTTTCTCAGCGGACGGCTGGTGATGGACGGAGAAGAGTGCGCCGATGATCACGTCTCCGTCCATGCGCGCCACGGAGCGGGACACGGCGCGTGGGACCGCCGAGCGCTCGTAGATGCCGCTGCTGTGGCAGAGCACCGGGGCGCGGAGGACGCATGCGGAGAGACACAGGAGAGCGAAGAGACCCATCTTTACGCGTGCCATAGCGTGCCACATCGCGTGTGCCGTGCCAAATGCGCAGGCATATTATCTGCTCCCTGCCAGCGTTTCCACCTTTATCCCAGCCATGACCTGCGAGCACGACACCTGGGACGTATCCACGCACACCTGCGGAGACAACAAGACAAACTGCTGTGAAATGTAGGCGAGGAGAAACGAGGCCAGCTGTGCCAAACGTTCACGTAGAAAGAATAATGACTGAACACGCATGCTCCTTTCCATCAACGCCCTGCTTCACATTCCTGCAGCTGGCAACCGTCCTCCCTTATCAACTACCCATCGGGATGCCTTTGAGCAAGGCACACACACTCAAGTGGGCAGGACTGGCTGAGCGTGGCTGCTGTCGCCGACCGTGCGTGAATTTGTGAAGCCACACACTCGAAGATTTCTCACACAATCGCGGTGTTAAATTACAAATAAAATCCCCAGGTTTTGTATCAGCTGCCAGTTGAGGGAATCAGACAGATTTCAGCACCGCGGACAGCGCGCTTTCCAAACACGTACAGGGACGTCTTTGGGACTGTTGCCTGGACTCGTCATCCCCTCACAGACTGACTTCTTCCCGATTTGACTCAGCTAATTCCTAATAACAACCAAAACCCCTCCACAATCGACACCTTTTATATTTGGATTCCACATGCAGAGGAGGCTGTTTTTTCCCCTTAAAACGCGCACATTCTTCATACCATCTATCGTGAAGGTGCCTCTCAACCATCGTTTTACACTAATAATAATAATAATAATAATAATAATAATAATAATAATAATAATAATAATAATAATAATAAAAATAATAAAGAGCCTAATTAGAATACCACATGAACTAAGCACATCATATGAGGCATAACATGAGTCATCTGCTCTAACTGTCACCTCCAATCTATCCATCTTTTGCGTTATTCTGTTTGGATCATCCACATTTTCTTTTTTCCCCCTGTATCTTCTGCATCCAAACTTACCTGAATCCTTGAGACATGTCGCGTGCCTTCGTCCGTCTTCTGTAGCGCGTGGTCTTCGGTGGTATTACTTGAGTTTCTCTCTCTCTCTCCCCCTCTATCTGCCACCCCCCCTCCCTCTCTCCCTCTCTCTCCCTCCCTCTCTCTCCCAATTCGAAAAATTCCCTCCCTGCGATTGTAACATTTTCTCTTCCTTTCCGTCTCTTTAGTATCTGTGCCTACATAGGTGTGCACATTTATGGCAGAGCCCGCAATGGTTTTTCTGCAAGAAATGACAGCATTGCTCCAAATAAACAATCTGCATTTGCATATAATGCATTATAAATCAGCTGATCATCTCCAACTGCTGCGTGTAAAATGTCAGGTGAACCAGAAAAGTAATGCCCCTGGTGCAGCCTCTGGAAGTTTTACGGGTGGTGCAGCATAATTCCTGTATCTCATTACAAACATTCGAATTCACTTTTAATCAGTGTGTCAATAATTGGTTTATATTGAAGCGGGGCACGAGATTAGGTGTGATCCACTGTTTTAATTATCGGACAGCTCATTATAATAGAAGGGATTTTATACTGATTACAACAAACCAGCTTCTCACCCTCACTCTGAGTTAACTTGAGGCCTCCAATAAACTACTTGAAAAATGGGGATGTGGACGTTTCCAGCACCACGGATAGCAGCCAACAGCGTCCATAGCGCCATCCAGCGTCTGGTTGAGGATCACCGCTTGCAATTACAGCCTTGATCTCGGTGTTGCCACTATTAAATCTCATGAGTCCACTGAGGTGTGAGAGAACAGTTATTAGCCGGTGTGCCGTGGTGTTCTCTGTAAAGCGATGCAGGCTTGACGCAAACACTGGAAAACACACATAAACACACAGAAGTACATGCTATATAGACAGTATGTAGTGTTCTCACAGTGATCGCCCACCTCAGGAGTTCAGCTGCTACTACATGCTACTATCACTGAATGGAAGCTTTGAAACAGCTCCAGCTCCCACACAGTAAATCATTTTAAGTTCATTTAGATTAGAGATGCGAGTTCCAGTGCTGCCTTAAAAATGTCACCTCGGTTGATTTGTCTGTTCATAATCATCCTATTAGAAAGTTTTAAAACTGTCTGGGTATAATTAACTGAACTGGGAAAAACAAGTTCAATCGACGAGATATTACGTTGAATCAACTTGTGACATGTAGTGACAGATAGATTTGCTTTATTTATTTATTTATTTATTTATTTTTAGGTTCATAGAGTTTCCTCTTTATTTAATATTGAGAAATTATAACTGCAGCTGTTGAAGCCATTGTTACTCCGCCAAGGAACGTGGTAGAGTTATTTGACGATCGGTGTACATTTTTCTGTTTGTGCGCAACATTACTCTAAAACAGATTAACAGATTTGGATGAAATTTTCAGGGAAGGTCAGAAATGACACAGGGACAAAGTGATTAGAGTTTGACAGTGATGCAGCTTATAGTGTGGATCCACAGATTTCTGTATTGTGAGATAGCAACACGACGTCACTGGCACCGTGAACACTATATCAGCTGCCTGCTGATGATCACATGATTGTGATCCTACTACAAATCCACAGCTGTGGACTTATCGGGACTTATCCATCGGGAATCAAACAACAACTGAGCAGCCTTGGCGGAGTACTGCGCTCTCTGAGTGCTTTTATTGTTTTTTCTTTTAACCATTCAGAGAATGCATTTTAACCCCTTGACACCTGAATTTATTTACAATTATACATATTTTAAAAAATTATTTGTGTATTTGCTTTCCAGCTGATGCTAAATCAAGTGGAGATTGTTAATTTGTCTGTTACACATAGAACAGATATATAATAATAATAATAACAGATATATAATAATTTAAGCCCCACTCCGACCGGTCCTACGAGAATCCAGTGCTTGCAAAAGGTTCCTAGGTACGTACTGAATATGAACAAACCGGCACTGGGGGAATGCATATGCTAGCTCGACTGCTGTCTGATGAAAGTAGTTTGTCGTGAATTCGCAACAATCGGCATCAAGGGGTTAATTCTGAGTGTAGGAACTGTATGCAATACAGACTTTTGTCATGTATAAAACTGTTATGATCATTATGAAAGCAAAACAGCCATAACTTAATTTAACATGCGCTATAAACACAGCAAGTTTCCATGATGTCTGATTTCACAAACTGCAAAAAACCACAAGTTTTGAATATCTATTAATGCATAATAGGAAATCTGCTTATATAGTTAGCTAGTTTTCTGTTTCATGAACTTATTTTATTGAGTGAACTCTCAGCTGTTAATTCATTCAACTTATCATCAGAATCAGAATCAGCTTTAATGGCCAAGTATGTACACAACATACAAGGAAGTTGGTTTCGATGGTGATGTCTAGAAATAAAGAAAAGAGAATCATAAAATAACTATAGAAAAAATATAGGCTTGGTGATTAGCACTTTCGCCTTGCAGCTAGAATATCCCTGGTTTGTGTCCCAGCTTTCCTGGGATCTTTCTGCATGGAGTTTGCATGTTCTCCCTGTGCATGCCTGGGTTTTCTCCAGGTACTCTGGCTTCCTCCCACATTCCAAAAATATGCTGAGGTTAATTGGTGACTCTAAATTGTCCGTAGGTGTGAATGTGAGTGTGATTGTTTGTCTCTATATGTAGCCCTGTGATGGACTGGTGACCTGTCCAGGTGTGCCCTGCCTTCGCCCTAAATCAACTGGGATAGACTCCAGCCGCCCCACGACCCTCATGAGGATTAAGTGGTGTATAGATGATGGATAGATGGACTACTGTTCAAAAGTTTGGTGACACTTCGAGACGTCCTTATTTTTGAAAGAAATGCAGTTTTTTTCAATGAAGACAACATTAAATTAATCAATGTGGTAAATGACTATTCTAGCTGGAAAGAGATGATTTCTGATGGAATATCTCCATAGAGGTACAGAGGAACATTTCCAGCAACCATCACTCCTGTGTTCTAATGCTACATTGTGTTAGCTAATGGTGTTGAAAGGCTAATTTATGATTAGAAAACCCTTGTGCAATTATGTTAGCACATGAATAAAAGTGTGAGTTTTCATGGAAAATATGAAATTGTCTGGGTGATGCCAAACTTTTGAACGTTAGTCTAGATATAGATACATTTTAAGTCAACGTGGCTAAAAAAATTTTAAAAATCCTATTTTTAGGTTATAAAGTGTTCTGAAAACAAAAACAACGGGCATTTTTAATCAAACTAGAAACTAGCACAACTTATATATTTACATTGCGAAAAAAAACTGTTGATTTGTACAGTGTGCACGTGGTGAAGCAAGGAAGTGAGCATGCTTTAATTTAACCCTCTTAAGCAAAGCGTGGGTCTCCTCCCAGTGGGCATGTATTGGCTAATACGTGGTGGGGTCCTGTCGTGACTCACACCAGGCGGTATAAATCATAAATAAACTTAGGGAGTCACTGTGACACTGCCACTGCTGGTGCCCGGGGCGTCGGGAGCGAGCATCTGATAGTGAACCTGAATAAAAGTGACATGTTTGGGAAGGATCGAGACTACTTGGATGCTGCAGCCACACTTCAGGGCAAAGGGTGACGCGCTGCTTGGTCTATTCGAGGACTGCAGTTTGCGTGGGTTGACGGGAAGGCTTTCAAGCAATGACCTCAGCAGCAGGCTATTAATATTTTGATGATACAATATTGGTCAAAGGGACCGGTTACTACAAGTATCAATTCAAGGAACAGTATAAACCTTTGCATTTTGTGTTATTGTTACATTTTTATAGTCTCTGGAGTATTTCTCTTTTGCTTTTATAGCTAATATTGATGTTGCCATTGGGGCATAAGTCTATATTTGCAGAAAAAAAAAGCATAAACTTGCATTCTTGTTTAATTTCCTCCAAGCATAAACACCATCAATCAATCTTTTAGCAAGCCCATTTTTGCATGTCCTTGCTTTTTGCTCAACCGGCAGCAACACGTCTCCTTCTCACCACCTCGGGATTGATAGACTCTATTAAAAATGACAGTTTACAAACTGCACTGCAAAGAATCTTACATTAATACTTGGTTTGTTGTCTAAAAATGCGACGTTATGCCACTCAAAAAAACTTGCAAAGGATGGCATGGTTGTGTGCTCGAGAAAACAAACAAAAACTGTTAAACAGATGCAGATAAAGGTGAGTCAAGTTCACAGCACCGTCGGTGGTGAAGCTAAGCCACAAGGCAAAATGAAAAGGAAATCCAAGAACTGAAAATAAGCACAAAAAAACATGTCATCAGTAATAGGTAATAAACTATCAAAGGCTTGATTGGCTCAGCTTACACATCAGTGGTACCATTTTTATTCCATGTTTTATTTGTTGTTTGCTAACCCTACTCTAATCATAGTAACAGGGTTGCTAATCCATGCTAATGTTGGCTTTTCTCAGGAGCAGAACGGAGTCATTTAGCTAGCCATCACTCCTGACCAAGAGGACAAACTTACTGATGGAAAAAAGTAAAGGAAAAAGTAAAAAGTTTTGAGTTTTATCCCGATAATATGAGATAGAGTGAGACATTCAATCAAGGCCGACAATGTGATGAAAATATAAAAAATAGAAGAGAGGACATAGCTTTGCTCAAGCTATTCTTTAGGAAAACTGAGGATGTTAATTCCAGCGTATCATGTGATTCACTGTTTTCTTCTTCCACCAGCTAAAAAGGTTATGTTAACAGGGTTGTTGTGGGACACACGTTCCTTGCATGATAATTACTATTTTAAATATTATGCTGATTAGAAAATGTTCCCACAATTACAAGAGACATCAATTTTAAAAATAATCCCCAAAAAATTAGTTCTAAATTTCATTTTAACTGTTTTACTTGAGATTCAATTTGGTCATCAGAGGTTGGACAAGATAAATATGGCATTTTAGGGGGAACTCCAGACTTATTTGGTATTTCTAAAAATATTTTCAAATATTTTTTTCTCCTATTTTTTTTAGATTTGGTCTCAGGACAAGTAAACTTACACAACAACTGCATGTTTTAGTATTTTGTACATGGATTAGCTGAAATCTGATGCGCAGGACATTAAAATGTCCTCCAATTCTGGAATGACCCAATAGCAAGCAACCTAAAAACAGGAAAAGAAAATCCAAATATGTTCTGTTGTCATGCTAAATCAATTGAATATAGGCTTTAATTAATAAAATATTGTAAATGATATAAGGTATACCTCAATCTGGATATGTAACCTTAAAATGAAGTATGTGTATTTTAAAATGAGTTGTTTATTTAGCTCAGAAGCAGTTAGATTTTATCAAAGAAAGTCATCTCAGATTTGGAATAGGCTACTTGACTTTATTTGGTGTAAATGTGTGATGGTCCCACTGCTGTTCCAACACCTCACGACAAGTGCATTCAGGGTCTATTCAGTTCTGCTACGCACCATCCTGTTGATGTGTCTGTGACTCAGCATCTCCAGCTCCCGGGGTGCTGTTACGTAGGTGACCTCGACCTCCGAACGTGGCATCTCCCCCTGTTAACAACAACAACAACAACAACAAAATGAGGCATTGCTGAATTTACGACAAAGAAGCAGCTTGAATAGAATAACGGTGCAACAGTGATCTCTCCTGTTTGTTGCTGGTTACTGCATTTTTGTCTAAAAAAAAAAAAGAAAGAAAAGGAAAAAAGAAAGAAAAATCATTACTGGGCTTTTTTTCTTCTCTTTTTAAAAGACATGATTGGAAAACAAACATCCTGTTTGAGTCCTTCAAGATTATCCACTCCACAGTACAAATCAATCTGCTCTGAAGCACTCAAATGAGCATAAGTGAGCGTCACTCATTTTCTTTTCAAATTATTTTAATCATTGTATTTTGAAAACCTCTTTTCATGTCTGTTTTGTATTTACATCAGTTAACCAACATTATTTATAAGTATCTGATTTTTCTGCAGTTTAAAAATTTACTGTTAAAATAAATCACAAGCTGAAATGAATTTACTTTATATGTGTGTGTGTGTGTGTGTTGAACAAAAATTACTGGTATGTGCAACACAATCGCTTATTTCATAGAATAGAATTTGGGTTACATGTTGTAATGTGGCACTTCAAATTACCTGCCATGCCAAGCCCTGTCACTGCTAGAGAATTTGCATAATAATAAAAAAAAAGAAATATCCGAACTTATACCGCAAATTCTAAATCAAATACACTTTTACTTATATTGGAAATAAATCACAAAATACCAGATTTATATATTTCACTTCATAATAGCCTGTACCATGGAATTCCATTTTATGTACATTCCTATATATTAAAAATAAAATAAATCATAAATAAAAATAGTTAAAAACAAAAATGTATTTGCTCTGACATAAATACAAGCGACCCTTTAAAATGTCCTTTTCAAAATAAAATAAAATAAAAGCATATAGATTGAATTATTATACAAATTTTGATATTTATTTACCTCGCATTTACCTCATTTATTTATTCCGAGAATTATATAAAAGCCACATTTATTTATTTCATAGGAATATGTATTCATTCATGTATTTATTTATTGTATAGAATGCCATTTTATTCAATATAAAATAAATACATACAATTACACACGTTATTCTAAATAAGAGTCCATACTGCTGTTATTAGTGTCGTTGTCTGTAGTGTTTTTTTTTAATTTATGTATTTACAAACGATTTTATTGTATTGCATACTATTTTACATTTTCCTAAGCATCTTTGAAATTGTCTCCACATTCTCTTTTGTTTTCTCTGCATTTGCTCTTCAGACCAGTGTCAAATGTAAAGTGCATTTGGCTCAATAAAGTTTCGTCGATTGAAAAAGAGGAGGCTGAGTGAGGAGAGATGTAACTAGCCTGCTATCATTAGCAGTTTCGCTACTGAGGTAACTACAGTTAACAGCCGGGTTTGCTGTGTGTGTATACATTTCTAAAACGACCAATCCCTTCTTACCACACGTTTTCCTGCCAGTACGACGACCAGGTGAGAAACGTCCTCCGCGATAATCCGACATTCTGTCGCTCGGCTGCCTTGTTGTGAACCGTTCAACTTCCGAGGTGGCTAGCTAGCTGTTGTTAGCACACATTAGCCGCCGGCGACTGGAAGCTAGCTGCCATTGTTACAAAAACAAGTTGATTTAATGAAGAAGGAACCTCTGACAACAGACGGGTGTGTACTAGTGTGGCAGTATACAGACTAATGTGCACTGTACCTCCAGCTGTTTATCGTTTGAGCTTTCATTACATTAGTGTTTGCTCTAAATAAACTTTAACTGTCAGGAACATCAACTAGCTTCAGTTTATTATCACTGGTACCTCACTGGTTATCACTGTATGCGCTTTAATCTGAGCTCACGTCAAGAGAAGTAAAGCGGCCTGATAAACTGCTGGCTATAAACAAATTTAGCTAAAGATAGAAAGCTACACATTGGCCAAAGGTGATGGTTTCACTTTCATAAAATATATAATTTTGTGCCTATATTTAGGTGATGTAAGGGCACTGACTGTCTACCAAGGCTGCGATTATCGTTTTAGCTACAGATTTTGTAATAGTAGGATTTCAAATTTCAATTTACCTGTATCAGATATAGCCAAAGACTGATGTGAGAGCACCAATCTACATTATTTTAACTGCTCTGCACTGGATTACACCTAAAACAGGTCTTTTTAACAGTTGTGGACCAATTGAACTCATATAATACAATTTTCCACTTGCCAAAGAGTGACTGCAGCTCCTACGTGTTGATTGATATGCACTGAAATTGCCTGATTTCATTCAAAAATGTTATAATTTAAAGATTATGTCCTATAGAAACATAGGAAAATATAATTTCTTAATTTTTTTTAGATGAAACCCATCTGTAATCTAGTTTATTACAGTCTAAACTATGAAAACAATACCAAACATATCCTACACGAAGCACTGGAAAATATACTAGAACACTGTCTATAGGTATCTTAAATGTCGTGCTTGATTGCATCGTGAACTGCAAACATTTATTTGTTTATTTTTTTAGCTGTTAGGAATGTTTGAGGTTTAAGAAGACACATGATTATTGTTGACGATTGTGACTGTTTTATCCAGATAAAAGCAGTTGCAGGTGTTAATAAACTGAGCAATAGAGCTTTTACATTAAGCACAATAAGTGGAAGACGATCAATCTTTGCAGCAGCATCATTGTTCTCAGTTGTAGCAAACTTTGTCAGTAATATGTCTACACATGAAGTTATATTGTATCATAATGTGCAATAAATCAACATACTTTACTAGTTTACACTTACAGTAAATTATATAATGCATGTGTTATCAGATCACACAGAGTCACACCTTTGGAATTAAACTGCCAACTAAACTGACAAGGGGAAAAGCTTTGTATGATCTTCTAGGAGGCATGTCACCACTATGTGGCATATTTTACAGCTGTGAATGACTCTTCTGGATGCTTTGTATGTCGCACTGCTGGACAATAGTGTGTGTTCAGCATACTCAAAAAGACACAGTTTATGCTCAAAAATCAAGTGTTTTTTAGGATGCTTACTAAGTGATTTGTCACTTTTCTAGTGGCAAAAGACCACAGAATTATGATGGAATGAAGGCTTAGTATTCTCTAGTCCCAAATGTGAGAAAGGAGGGGTTTCAGCCTCCTTGATATCAGGCTTGGAAGCTTCCTAATAAGGTGCTTGTATGAGACGGCCTTTTAGATGCATCACATGACTGCAGTTGACTTCAACACTGGGTGGAGTGGGGGCACTGTTTCACTGTTGTTGTGCAGACTTAAAATCCTAGGAACAGAAAGCTCGCAAGCACTTCTGACTGTTTAGGTTTGTCCAGACAGTCAGTCAGCTGGATTTATTGATTAATTTCAATGTTCATTGCAGTTCATTCTGTTCTAAGTTATGTCGTTTTATTCATGACTAAGTACGGCATGAGGTCACTGCTTTTTAACAAGATAAGTTGAAACCATAGCAGCATAAAAGTTACTCATTTTCTCGTGTGATCATTTACACACATTTAAATAAATGCAGTTCATTCTCTTCAGGCTAGAAATTTTAGAGCTGCTGTGCCGCTTAGTTACTTGTAATGGTCAACAAAGCCTAAAGATATTTGGGCACAGTGAAGATTGGGTCATGGATTTCAGTGCACACAGTGACATCTAGTGGTTTTACAAATTTAGAGCAGCTATTCATGACAACTAAAGCTCTGGCACAAAACAATGGTGATTTTACAATTTTATGCTTTAATGTGTACAAATAAATGCTAACAGCACTTCTTAGCTATAATTTTATTTTTAATATTCTTGTTTTAAAAGGCTGCCTTAAGTGCGCACATGCAAAATGATAATAATTTTAGAGGTAAAGATAGATTGTCCTCCTCTCTGTTACATCATCAGTTGACTTGGTGTTTGGCACATGCTTTGATGCAGTGTATCAAAACAGTTTACCTTAGAGGTTTGAAACACACCTTGGTGCCTGTGTATTATCAGCCAGAGAGCCACTATGAAGTCTTGTTTTGCCTTGTTGTATCTTTAAAGCACTTACATTGCATTCTCTTTCTGCCTTTTTTGGTTTTGATTTTCTCAGAGTCACTCCAGAACCGTTCCACTCCCTGAACGCTGAAGATGGAGGAGGACCATGTTCACTGCATATCCTGTATTAACCAGAGGTGCATGGTCAGACCTGAACCAGGGGTTTCTTGTGACCTTGTCAACTGTCCCTTGGTGTGTGGGGCTGTATTTCACTCCTGCAAAGGTGATGAGCACCAGCTTATGTGTCCGCTGATGAGGATTCCCTGCCTGAACAGTGGCTATGGCTGCCCTGCTACCATGGTGCGCAACCAGATGTACGCCCACCTGGAAGTGTGTCCAGCTGGAGTGGTGTGCTGCACTATGGAGTGGAACAGATGGCCTGTTAGCTGCCTGGACTATACTTCCTATGAGAGCCTGAGCCGTGGGGTGGAGGAGGTGGAGCAGCTGGACATGGCGCTTGCTCTACAGGACCAGCGTACACTACTCGAGTCCCTCAAGGTGATTGCAATGGCACCTACGGCAGACGGAGGGCCTCTTGTTCCTGTTAGTCAGGAGAACAGGGCAACACACTCAGCTGTGCTAGCATCTGCTTCTACCGAGTCACCTTCACAGTCCTTGCATCAGCCACAACTGCCACCACCAGGGTCGGCAAAAGAGAAAATTCTTAGTGGAATTAATGGCTTGAATGAGGAGCACTATAGTAAACTGTACGAGGCCACAGTGGAGACTGCAAGAAGCTTAGCTGCAGCTTTAGACTTTGTTAGCAATGCTAGCTCCAGTGAAAGCAGCACAGAGTGTGTGAACAGAGGAGCTGCTATGCAGAGAAGGAGACTTAGCAGCAATGGAGACCTTCAGAATGGACTGGAAGACAAAACGATTGTAGATGCTGATGGTTTGCACAAAAAAGACATGAAGGAGCAAAGTGTTTGTTCGAGTTGTTTGGATGGAAATGGGCCTCTGAAAGGAGCAGATGTAAAGGTTATAAACACAGCCAATGGACCGTTGTCAGGAGCAACAGAGGCCTGCCTGGAGATGGCCTGTCCTGTTGAGGTGCACGATAACATGGATGTTTCTCAGGAGCCAGTGTCCCCTCAAATGACATCTCCAGTGCCCATCAGCCAGACTGTGGCTCAGAGGGCTGGTCACGTGGTACTGGAAGATGGAGGGCAAGTTCTTCCTGAAAACTATGCACCTGAGAGAAAGTTCCACAGCTACCAGTTTTTTAGAGGCCAGGGCCAATGTTCACTATCCAATGGACAGATGAGTATCATGCCAGATAGGTCACTGTGCAGAGTTAGACCAAAAATGGAGGACAAGGCAGTGGATACCTCAGACTTAGAGCAGGATGACGATCCAATGGGTCTAGGAGAGATTGATCTGATCACAGCAGCCCTACTCTTCTGTTTAGAAGAGTCCAGAGAGTGTCGAAGGATCTCTGATACAGTCTATGTTGACGGTTACCATGTTGACTTTGGCACGCAGACTTTTACATTTCCTGCAGCGATTTTGGTGACCAACACGAGAGTAGGTGACATGGCGTCTGCGTCTGCCTGTGACCATGCTGCCCCTCAGCTCACCTACCCCAGCCCTTTCCGCACTCTCCGCCTCGGCCTGGTCCTGGAAGCTCTGGAGGTCGAGGCGGTGCCGCATAACCGCTACCTCCCTCCTAACCCCCGCTACCAGCAAATGTTCCCCTTCGTCTGTGGTCAGTCATTTCGCCGGGACCAATTTTCTTCCCATTTCACAAACGTCCACGGCGACATTCACGCAGGTCTCAACGGTTGGATGGAGCAACGGTGCCCTCTGGCGTATTACGGTTGCACATTTTCCCAGCGGAGGTTTTACCCGTCCGCCAAGGGGGCCAAGGTGGTTCATGATAGGCACCTCAGGTCCTTTGGGGTTCAGCTTTGCCCAAAGGTAAACCCTCCAAGTCACTCCCAGCCTGACCAATTTAGTGGGCTGCCCATTGAGATACTGTGGCACATAACGGGTTTCCTGGACAGCTTCAGCTTGTGCCAGCTGTCGTTGGTATCACGAACTATGAGGGAGGTGTGCGCCAGTCTCCTCCAAACCAGGGGCATAGTGGAGGTTCAGTGGGAGCAAAGACAACGCCCTGGTTCTCATGGCACTGTGTCGTGGCAGATCAAGAATACGGTAAGTAGAAAACTAGCCCTATAGACCTCTCGTTCATTTTGATTCCTTTTTTTTCAAAATCTCTAAAGCAGTTAATTATATGATGCATGTTTGCTACATTCTAAAAAGCTACTGTGCCACTATAGAAGGACTCAACCAATAATTGGCACTGGTATCGCTACCAGTGCCAATTATTGGTAACCAGGAAAGACCAATAACCGCTATTTGAACTGCTGTTCATTAAATGTAATGTTTTGACAGCATGTGATAGCAGACAACATGCCATTCATAACTAGGCTTCTTCAATAAGGGTGACTGTCACTGAATATGTAAAATAGAAATAGGCGTGATTAAATTTGAACACTCTCCTCTGTTTATGTGGGATCGACTGAGATTGATAAAGTGAGATAATGCTTTACTGCTCCCCACACCTGTCAAAATTCACATTATTACAGCAGCAAACATATTTACATCAGCAAATAAACATATTATGGACAAGGATGGAAATGAATAAATACAATATTGACACACTGTAGACAACAGCAATCTAAAGTGGCTTGAAAATAAATTTAAAAGTGCAAAGATGCAGCAGTGCAAGAATGGCTGTACAAATTTTATGGTTTGAGATGACATACGCAAGTCCAATTTATGTTAACAACAACCAGTGATGCTGATGTTAACATGTCTCCTGCAGTTACATCTGCTCTTCTTCTCCATTTTCTTAATATTACATTGCTCTGTCACTTTTGTTGCCCACTAAGGTCCATATTTTAAAGATTTATTAATGATTGTTTTCCAGACTTTCATATTGATCTGTGGCTGCCTTCTAACTTAGTCGCTAGCTGTTAGCATAGCTTTAGCCACTGTGAGAGTAGCTAATTACCTGTTTTGTGGCAACAAAGGCTTGTGTTTCTTTTTTTTTTTTGGCCTTTTGTTGGCTTTATTAGATAGGTTAGTCGAGAGGCAGAAAGGAAAGTATGGAAAAGAATGGGGGAAGACCTGCAGCGAAGGGCCGTGAGCTGGAATGGGTCGCCTGCTCGACCACTTGAGCTACCTTGGTGCCCAGGCTTTTGTTTCTTGTTCGGTGTTTGGGGTCTCTACTTAAGAGATATTTCTGATACCACAGAGTGACAAAAGACAAGAGAGAGGCGGCTGTGTCAGACCTGAACTAGCGCATTTCATTTATCAATAATCGGCCAATAAAAATACAGATAATTAGAAAAATTCCTGCCATGATAATTAGCCAGGCTGATAGTCAATCCTTATACTGTAGCTCCACAATAAATACTACATGCAAAAGTGTTCATATTTAGCTAATGCTGATAAAACATATTCATTCCGAAATTGAGTTAAGCATAAATCTGCATAATCGTTTCTACCTTTTTTAAAAAATTTCCTGTTGCAGGTGTGGCGATTCAGCACTGCCTTCAGCCCCGTGTCGTCGTGGGGTTTCACCGATGTCCCCAGCATGTCGGACCATCTTAAGAAGTGCCAGTTCAACGTGGTGGAGCACAAGACGGAGCCGATACCCCTCCCTGCCATGTGTACCGCACGAGATGGACTCTCACTGCGCCGCGTCCTGCGCCACGTTAACACCTGACCAAACGAGGCTGACCTGTCCTAGCTGCACGAGGTTCACTGTGTTATAATGAGGACGTTGCAATTTCACATTTTCAGTTTGGAAATAAATGAACTCTTCCTGCATTCCACTAGATTATGAAGAAGCCTTAATGAAATAACACTTTACCTGCCAGTGCTGTTGGTGCAAGTGGTCCAAGTGGAAAAATGAATAAATTAAGCACTTCGCTTTGCATGGATCTGTGCTGAAAATGTGCCCTTCACCTTTTACGACAAAGTATATTTTCTTGAAGACAAATATGCACAGTAGATTTATATTATTCTATATGATATATTAATGTGGAATTTAAATGTGTTCACTATTCTGCCTTTCACTAGTAGCCATGGGAAAAGCACATTGTTGGTTAAATTGCATTATTTCTGTGTATCAGAAGTTCTGCTAGCACTTTGCACAATATTTACTAATCTGTCAGTTTACAGTGACCCTAAATTATGTATTTTGCTCTGATCCCTGCTTAACGTGAATATGTAGGATATCAGGACGTGAGTCTAAACAGATGGATCCCCCAAAAATGCATGTAACTTGCTACAATTTAATAAAGAATTTACAGTTTTTTGCATATATCTCTTTTAAAGCTTTCTGAGTTACTCCTTACAGCACATTACTTTGTGATCATTCACAGGCGTTTGGATAAGAATCTAAACTTCACCCATTTCATTTCCATACTTCATTAATTATAGTTGAAATACTGTGAAACCTTTGGCTGACAATGTCAGGAAGACATAATTTACTGAAAAAAGTCATGTTCATTTGATCACGTTTACTCACAGAAAATAGTGTCTAACTATACGTTTAAAAGTGAAGGAAACGCTTCATTGAAATTGCATTATTACTCTGCCAAGGAACGCGGTGGAGTTATGTGATGATTGGCGTATGTTTGTCTGTTAGCAACACTACTCAAAAACAGACCAACAGAATTGGATGAAATTTTCAGGGAAGGTCAGAAATTACACAAGGACCACCTGATTAGATTTTGGCAGCGATGCGGCTTATAGTCTGGATCCACGGATTTGTTCAAGATTTCTGTAAGGTTGTGAGATAGTGGCACTACATCAGCAGCCTAATGACGATGACATGATTGTGATCCTATTACAAATCGACCGCTGTGGACTTGTACATCTGAAATCATAACTGAGCAGCCTTGGCGAAGAACTGCATTTTTTCTTGTTTCAGACAATGCAATTCTTCAGCCATGTTCTAATTCCACATCCATCCATCAGCTATAAATGCTTTATTTTGTCAAGATGACTCCCAGTCTCGAAATTCAGAAGAGGGACAATCCAAACAATTCAAAGCCCACACGAGATTCGAAAGAAGAAGAAGGAGAACTAACTCAAATCCAATAGAACAGTTTTGGGGAATAGATGCAAAAAGCAGCTGACAAAATGCCTCTAAAGAATGGTAGAGCATATTTCAAGTTTTTTTTGCAATGCTGGTATCCTCCATGCCTAGGTCGGTGTCATCCAAATAAAAATAGACAAACGAAAGCACTAAAAAAAAGACTTGAATCTAATGAATGACTTGTATTGGATTGCTGTTTTGGGGCCATTATTTGTAATATAGTCAATCTAAACTGCTAGCTTTTAATTTCAAGTAAGAGCAAATGCGCCACTGTATTACAATTACTGTAAGGTGATACAGTTTTCAATTCATTGACATTTGGGGGACACTGCACAGGGGTGTACACACCTCTGTTGTGTGCCGTAAACACAAATCTAACAACTCATAAAGCTGTCTTTCAGCAGAAACTAGCAGCTATGCAATTAGATTTTTTTTTATGGTTAAAAGGTGATGGAGAGTCATTATGATTTAAGTATCTGCAAAATGTTTTGCATAACTGCATCTGGATAGTTTTCAACTCCAGTATGATTAAGTGTCATGGTTCAATGACTATTATTCATTAACTTATAATTACAAAGCTGTATCTTCATATATTTGTATGCACAAAGAAAAAAAAACATTTTTCTCAGCGACTGCATCCCATTTTCTCTACATCTTTATTTTAAAATTACTCATAAAATCCATGTGTTAATGTATGCACAGAGTATAGCAACACCAGGAGTTGTGTGCTAGTCCTTGTGTTAGACTGTAATTAGGTAAAAAGTGGATTTGAGCAACGTGACAATGAGCTGTGATGTGCTGATTGTTTACCATCTTACTGAGCATGTTAACATGCAAACATGTGCTCATTAGCGCCAAACATGAAACACTGCATTGATCTCATGGAAGTGTCAGTTTTAAAAGGAGCACTTTTTGGGATAAAAAATGAAACATGCTTCTCCTCAAAAACACTCATAACTTTATGTATTAAATTAAAAAAAGTTCAAAGGACTCTTAAGTCACAAAGACATATAAAATGTTTGATGATAGTGACTTTATGAAGATTCAGTTAGCTTAGCAACACATCAAAACAATCCAACAATACTGGGTGACACTTGTGTTGGTCACCAAAATATTTTGCTAAATTTCTCCTTCTGGTAACTGAGAATACTCGGCTATATGAACAGCAAGGATGAGATGGTAAGGTAACTGAATCCTCGTCTGCCATTGAAATGTAAAAATTAAGTATAAGTAATAAGTTTTCCACTCACAACTGGACTTCCTTTAACTCCTCTCAAACTTCGGGTCTTCATTTTCCAACTGTGAGGCCTCCTCCAATCAGGAAATGTCCAGCAGCTGTGATGGCTTTAATAGCTTAGTGCTGCTGTGTTTCCTGCTAAACAAGCTGTGCTCCCTCTCTATGGAGCCTCATCTGTTTGTACAGAATAGAAACTTCATGGCACTTGTGCACATTTGATGCCGTCAGGTTGGACATTTCTGGGGTGGAGCAAAGCTATTTATTGCAAGTAGTTAGTGTTGTTTTGTTTTGTATGCTTCCGTTGTTGAAGCTGCTCAGCCACTATGTCGGAATACACTTTAGAAGTGACAACAGGAAGCATGCTGCATGCAGGCACATTTGATAATTTGTATGTTACCTTGATGGGTTCTGAGAGGCAATCTGAGCACATTCCGCTAACCAATGTTGGAGTGGATAAAAGTGGAAAGGTAGAAAATGTTGTTCTCATACAGTTATGCACAACCTTATGTTTTGATTCTTTAAGATTAAGACTTCTTTTTATTTTGAGTGGTGCACATTCAGTCAAAAACACGGCTTTGGAAAAATGGAACTTAATGACAGTCAGTCGAGTCAGTCTACATTGTTTTGAGCCATGTGCAAAAATGTAGCATTTCTGATTGTCATTATCTTTAACCAGAGGTGGGAACGTATTCTGTCACAACGCTTTTTTCTTTGGGATTTCTTCTTCTGCTCAAGTTGGAGAAAGATCCTTTCCACGAGTCTCCTCAAAAGGACTGGTTTTGTTCCAAGGTAGTGGTGACGACACCCGAAGAGGATGAAATTCTTTTCCCTTGTTACAAATGGGTGTCCGGTGGTGAATCTGTGTTGCTGAGAGGGGGCAGAGGTTTGTGAAATGAATAAATGTCAAGCATTTGTCATAACAAGACTAAAAAAAAATCTGCATTATTGTTTTGGATTGAGCTGAAATTGTATTTTTAAAATCTATCCATGGACTGTAATCCATATAGCAACCAAAGCTTTCAAAGATTTTGATCCTCAACTGGTATATCAACGAAGAAAAGAACTGGTCCAACAAAAGTTAACGTACCAGTGAGTGTTCTGTCGCTGTCAATTTGCAAGAATCACCTCTACAAACTGACTCACTGGGACACTTATTCCTAACTTTAAGATTTCTTTATTTCTTGTTTTCTTCTGCAGGTGGGATAAATATGCGGACGGAATGACATACGTCTTAAATATCAGTGATCCAACACTTATGCCTAAGGAAATCGTTTCTCATACTCAAAAGCTTTCCAATTCAACTATGTAAAGGAAAAAGTGTAAGTTCCACAACCCGGACAATGGAAAGCAAATTAATGGTAAAATAAATTAAATTGAAATGCTTCTTCTTTTTCCTATATCCAGATTAGCTGAGCTTGAACCGAAAGGTCTGAGATACTACAGAGCAATGGGAAAGCTTTGAGGCTATGAAGGGAGTCTCCTGGTTCAAAAAGACACCCATGTCAGGTGGGATTATAGTGTATTACAGTTTTGTGTTCAACAATCTCTGAAACAATAAATAACTTACTGTATATTTTGTATCCTAGAGTATGTGTCAAAGCACTGGAAGGACGATGACTTTTTTGGATACAAGTATCTTAATGGAGTCAACCCCATTGTGATCCAACGCTGTTCCAAGCTTCCCTCTAACTTCCCTGTCACAGAGCAGATGGTGAGGCTCTTTAAGTGAGGAAATAAAGGTAAGACGGCACATTCCTTGTAATTTAAATGTTCTACATATAGTTTTCTCTCACCATTTGTTCTTTTGATTCAACAGATGGGCAATATATTCATTATTGATTACAAGATCATGTAAGGTCTGCCTACGAGGGTTACTGACGGTAAACCGGTATCCGTGTCT
Organism: Amphiprion ocellaris; assembly: GCF_022539595.1. Taxonomy (NCBI): domain Eukaryota; kingdom Metazoa; phylum Chordata; class Actinopteri; family Pomacentridae; genus Amphiprion; species Amphiprion ocellaris. Next base: position 26,138,035 of record NC_072777.1, on the reverse strand, counting down.
GCTCCTCTTTGTTCTACCTAAATCCAGAGAAGAAATTACGACCTATAGCAATCCAGATTTCTCTTCTATTAAATTGCTTTTTACATTCATTTTAATCGTCAACAATTAAAGAATTCCTCCTCCTTCAGCTCAGTCAGCAGATATAAAGAACGACTCTCCCATAGTTTTCATGTTTTAGAACAAATTATGTCTGCTTTACATGTCTGCTTTCACAAACATGTATCATATTTTTCCTGGCAGTTTCTTTAACTGATTATAATTTACAGAATTTAAATTTGTGAAGCTTTCTAAAATGTTTCTATCTTGATCAGAGTTGCAAAAATACAAGTGGTCTTGTCTGTCAAAACTGTGTCGTGGTGTTCTTGACAGGATTCCCTTCAAGCTTTCAAACTGTGGAGGAACTTATCAATTTTGTCACTATGGTGATCTTCTCCTCGTCATGTCAACATGCTGCAGTGAATCGTGGACAGGTAAATATGTTGTAATCCTCACAGTGAATTAAATCTTGTTATTTCTGTCAACACATCATTGCCGAGGAGGGGGAGTAATGCCATGATTGTACACTGTGCTCAATAGTAGGTTTTAATTACCACATCCATTGGTTTGCCTTATTGGAAACTGTGGCGTTTACAAAGCTTCTTATTAAATGTTCCCAAATTGTAAGCTTTGTTGTTGATTGTGGCAATTACAATCAATTTACTTTAATTAATTGTTTGGTATTTTTGGACAATTAACTTGTTTGCTTTCCGGCAAAGAGGCTGATTAGAGAAAAATGGCTTGAATATTACTGTATAGTAATTAAAACTGAAGCTGCAGACAGTAAGTTTAGACTCTCTAACAAAACTACCTGCCAATGTGTCACGTTTAACTATTTTCTTTTTTCTCCAATAAAAATATGATTTAGATTAGTTTTGCTTCATGGTAGTATTGTAGTTTCCCCGTTACAGTGCCTCAACCCAGACACAACACTATGTCGACTTGACTTATTGTCACAATAACATAACAGGACTGCTGATTTCAGCTGTGGTTCAGCGCAGCATTTTCTTTCCTATTGGAGAGTTTTGCTCCGCTCTTAAATGAACATGTACATGAGGCACCTAGTGAGGAATTAGTTATTTATGCCAGCATGAATCAGAACATTTAAAAATAGAACTGGAGCATGAAAATGACAGCAGTTCTAAACGGTGTACTGGTTAAAGCATGTCCAAGTGATCCCTCAGCTGCCTCAACCCTACTCCTATAACCACACAAGCAGTTTCCTGGGTCGATTATGCAACTTGAGAAGATCTCACAAGAAGATCTCTTCCAAAAACAGATGGATGATCTAAAAAGATCACTAGTCTGTCCAGAATTGGAGCTGCTTCAGCTGTGTTCATCTGCTCTAGTGGTGCACATATTGTGATATATTGAAGTCTAATCACTGCTAGGTTGCTAGTGACCTGAGGTAATATTGTAGGGAAAAGAACCCACATATTTGAGGGTTAATTTGTACAAAATCTAATGTTAAAACAATATTGTTTTGCAAGGGATTAAGCAAGCAACAGTCCAACATGTTATAGTATTGGGCGGTTGAGTCATTATTCAAAACTTAATGATTATAATACTAATCCCCTTTTTTCTTGGTGGGATTTCAAGTGTTGCTATCTGGTGTCTTTTAATTTAACAGTCAACATCTATCTAAGGCTTATCTGCCTCAGTTGCATGCTGTGTTCTTAGTTGTCTTGCTAACATTAGCACTGTATAGAACTGTATTGACAGTAGTCTCCTATTCTGTAACTGTCAATATTAATGAAGCTTAATCTGAAAGTAGAGATTCACTCCTTTAGTGTCATGTTTTTTTCTTTATTATGTGTGTCGTGTTCCACATATATGAACCAGGATAGGCCAGTCTTGCAAAAGATTTCTTAGACTTGTGTGTTTGGGTGAATGGTGCTCATTCAAATCATTTGGAGACCATGTAAGTTATTTCTCTCAGATATTGCTTTCCTACATGTCAGGATGCCTTAATGCATTTCCAAACCAATCACACTCCACTAACACTCCACCACTGAGTGTTTACACACAGCTGGGCAATGCACTATGCATTTGAAAATAACTTCTTTTGTCCATTCCTCACCATATGCACTCGATTTAGGGAGTCCAAATACTCTTTAGCATTACTGCAATCCAGATTCTAGTAGTAGTGTGCTCCAGTATGAAAATGAAAAGCTTTTGCACCGTGAGAGATGCTTGAGAATTCTTTCCTAAGATGCTGAACTGGCATCTCAATCCGATCGAGCATCCATATGATACGTCACAGCAAGCCTTATCCATGTGGACCCTTCTACACAACCCAAAATACCCAAAGGATCTGCATCTAAAGTTCTGGTGCCACACACCATAGGACACCAGGTCCTCCCAGGACAGAGCTGTTTTGGCAGCACTAGGGGGACCCACACAATATTAGGCCTGATATTTTAATGTTGTGGCTGATTGGTGTTCAGTCTTCATCTTGATTTATCTTGCAACTTTGTTAAAGGCTAATGAGCAAATCACTGCTGTTCCATTTTTTAGAAGAGAAATCATACATATGATTAAAAAGCTATATCAAGGTGTACTAAGAATAGTCTTGTTTTTCTAAGTGACACTATGAAAAACAATGTATTCTGTGTACTATCAGCTGTCTGAATTGAGGTACATGTGAAAATATGTTTTGCATTCTTGGAGCTGGGCTATTATTAGAACACATAACAGCAAGCTATACCCAGATACACCCTTTACATGCTACTCTTTTGTTCCCAGTTATAACCACACTGTGAGCAAATAGCAAAGCATAGTTCAGGGGATGGATAAAAAAATATTTTGAAGTCTCTGAATATCCCTTGGGGTACAATTAAACCTATTATTAACAAATGGAAGGAATATGATACATGCACAAACCTGCCTCTTCAATGCCAGAAAGGTACAAGTGAGGCCACCAAGACAGCTATGACTCCTCTGAAGGAGTTATAAGGTACAGCAGCTGAGATGGAAGACATATAACAGTTGTTCCCTTTTTTTCACCAGGCAAAGCTTTATGTGAGAGTGACACAGTTGAATATGGGTAAATACTTTTTGTATTCCCTTTAAATAGAATAAAAAAAAGAGCTAATTTCCCCAATATTCCATGTAAGGCAAAATTTAGTTTAAAAAAACCAGTTCGAGAAAAAGACCTTTTAATCACTCTAACTTCTTTACAAGGGATTGGTTATTTTTCATCATGTCACACTTGATTTGGTGAGTGGATTGTGTTAATTAGTATTGAAGAGTGCTTCTGGCGGTTAGTGAAGGCGAACGACTGACTCTTGACTAAAGAGCCAGTCTACAAAGGAAGTCAAGGCTCCCTTGACTGACGAAATGTGCGGAATAATTTTTGCAAATTACCCAAGTAGTTCCTCTCACCTTTAATGGAAAAACAAGCAGCGGACCCCTCAAGAGATGTAGCCCTACACAGAACATCATACAGTTTATGGAAGGACAGCAAAGACACAAAATCACTATTTTACTGTCTTAATGTGATGATCTAGCAACCAACTCTGTGACTGTATTACAAACACACACATCGCAGGATGAGGGAGGATTTAGCAGAAAGTTTGTTGTATGACATTTGTACATAAACTTGTGGGTGTTGGCACATTGTACACATTTGTTTTCTGTCAGCACTGTGCACTGATGTACTGACCGTAAACAAGCATTTTCTGTCTAAGCACACTTTCCCCCTCAGGATGTCTACAGACTTCACATCCCTTTGCACCTGGTAACGTGCACAAATTGGGCTTCCACTCTATTTAGAGCTATTGTTTTTGCATCTGTGCATCTATTGCTACTTCCTATCTGAAGTCATCTTACATGGAATTTTACACTTCATAAGCTGAATCCACAAGACCTTAAACTGTGAATTCACAACTGCTGTAATCAACACAAGCATAAGCTTAAGTACTGCTTGGTGCCACATTTTTAAAATGGAGACTTTAATAAAACTTTCAGATAGCTGATAAGAAGACACATTTCTGATATACGCTACTGTTCAAAAGTTTGGAGTCACTTAGAAATGTCCATATTTTTGTTAAAAAAAAATCATATTTCAATGAAGATGACCTAAATTAATCAGAAATACAGTCTAGGTATTGTTGATGTGGTAAATGACTAGTCTAGCAGAAAACGACTGATTTTTAATGAAATATCTCCATAGGGGTACAGAGGCCCATTTCTAGCAACCATCACTCCTGTGTTCTAATGCTAGATTGTGTTAGCTAATGGTGTTGAAAGGCTAGTTGCTAATTAGTGCACTTTTCTTAGCACACGAATAAAAGTGTGAATTTTCATGGAAAACATGAAATTGTCTGGGTGACCCTAAACTTTTGAAAGGTAGTGTATAGCCTCCAGCCAAGCCATGAAATGCTTTAAAAAGTAATAATTAAAATCTTAATATGACTAACAAATGGGCAACCAGTGTTGAGCCACTAAAATCTGAGTGTAAATGTGTTTACTATTATCATTATTATTATCTTCATTATTAATATATCCGTTATTGGTTCAGAAAAATTGGGAACACAGGAGATTGCTCTTTAACTGTACCTATGTTTGGAACCATGATCACAAAGATTCCCTGAACCTAAATTAAAACACAATGTTTCTCAAATTCATCATGGCTCAGAAAAACAGGCCCAACACACAACACAAAAACTATCTGGGAAAAATAAGCCTTAAGTTTATTTGGTAAAAGTTGACTTGGAAGGTGCAAAGAGTGGAGAGGCAGACAAAGCAGTAGGATCAGGGAAAAATCAAGGTTTGGATTATAAATTTGGAACAAAACACAGGTATGAACATAAAGTATATGGAGTTGAAAAGCTCTCGCAAAGTGCTTCATCAGAAATAAACAGAATATGTTCCTACCACACGTGTCCTTTGTATGGAATGTGTGTATGCAGTATTTAAATGTGTAAATCACATTAGAAAAAGTTGAAGCAACACTTAGCAAATATCTGCCAGCTTTTCTTCATTAAACAACTACTTTAAAGTATTTTCAAATCACTCATGGTCGTTTTAATGCATATTTGCACACTCAGTAACCAGGTTTTCATTTAAATGAAATACTGCAGCAAACTATTGTATCGTATAATGTGAAACAGAATGAGAGGCACTTCCTGGCTGAGGTTCAGCTTTTTCACCCTTCACAAGAACTGAATAGTCCTTCAGTTTGTTCAGTTTTGGCCTAAAGAGAGACTGCCAAGAGAGTGAACAGTGAACCACTGGTGTAAATGTAGAGAGAACAAATGAGGCAAGCGGTTCCAGGAAAACTGGGAGGCAGGAAGGTCATGTAGAAGGAGGGGCAGGTATGTAACAATGGAATTCAGTGACAACTGGTAACTACAAATTTCCAATTTTTAAGTAAGATACACTATTGCCAAAAGTATTCACTCACCTGCCTTGACTCGCATATGAACGTAAGTGGCATCCCATTCCTAATCCATAGGGTTCAATAGGACAGCAATAGGATGCTGAAGCATTCAGAGTTCCTTTCACTGGAACTAAGGGGCCAAGCCCAGCTCCTGAAAAACAACCCCACACCATAATCCCCCCTCCACCAAACTTTACACTTGGTACAATGCAGTCTGACAAGTATGGTTCTCCTGGCAACCACCAAACCCAGACTCGTCCATCAGATTGCCAGATGGAGAAGCGTGATTGGTCACTCCAGAGAACGCATCTCCACTGCTCTACAGTCCAGTGGCGGCGTGCTTTACACGTCAACTTTCTGCATCCGACGCAAAGCGTCCTCTTGGCACTATGTGCCTCAGCATCCGCTGACCCCGCTCCATCAGTTTACATGGCCTACCACTTGGTGACTGAGTTGCTGTCATTCCCACACACTTCCACTTTCTTATAATACAGCTGACAGTTGACTGTGGAATATTTAGGAGTGAGGAAATGTCACGACTGGATTTGTTGCACAGGTGGCATCCTATCACAGTTCCACGCTGGAATTCACTGAGCTCCTGAGAGCGACCCATTCTTTCACAAATGTTTGTAAAAGCAGTCTGCATGCCTAGGTGCTTGATTTTATACACCTGTGGCCATGGAAGTGATTGGAACACCTGATTCTGATTATTTGGATTGGTGAGCGAATACTTCTGGCAATACAGTGTAAATTAAACGCACCTAGAAATTACATTTCCTTTCTCATGTATAGTTTCACAACCACGGCTTGTGCATTTTGTGTCATTCCCCCAGACAGCCTGCACAGTTAACGGTACCTAAGTGAAGCTTCTCTGCTTTTTCTGAGTTTGACACCGAAATACGAAAACATCAGATATCATACCTTTCGCACCTGTGTTGAACCTCTCTTTCTTTAGTTCAGTGAGCTACATCTCTGTTGACGAGTGTTTGTTGTGTGTAGCAAAGCAACTAAGTGGATGGTTTTTCATTCATTTGTTCATCAAACAACTTCTCCATCAAACAAAGCGGGGTCAAGAATGGTGTATTTTTGGAGTTTGACTTCCTATTTTGAAGGTACACTACCGTTCAAAAGTTTGGGGTCACTTGGAAATATCCCTATCTTTAAAAGAAAAGCTTTTTTTTTCAATGAAGATAACATTAAATTAATCAGAAATACAGTCTAAACATTGTTAATGTGGTAAATGACTATTCTAGCTGGAAACAGCAGATTTTTAATGGAATATCTACATAGAGGTACAGAGGAACATTTCCAGCAACCATCACTCCTGTGATTGAATGGTACATTGTGTTAGCTAATTGTGTTGAAAGGCTAATTGATGATTAGAAAACCCTTGTGCAATTATGTTAGCACATGAATAAAAGCGTAAGATTTCATGGAAAACATGAAATTATCTGAGTGACCCCAAATGTTTGAATGGTAGTGACCATCAAATACAGCTTTGAATAAAAGCAAAGCAGAATTACAGGAAGACAAGTCATGGCAAAGTTAGCTTATTTCAAACCAAACCAAGTAGGTTTTGTGGCTAATCAAATATAACCATAACATATTCACATTATAAAACTTTAAATGTATTTATTTTTTCACTGTAGTGATGTCTACCAGTTTTGGAAATCACAGATAAATAATCTCTTTTTGCTGATGGAGACATCCGATTTTTGTTGCTCTGGGGAAGAAGAACAAATGATTATGTTGTTGATTTTGTTGTTTCATTCAGAGAACTCACAGCAAAACATTGCAACATCTTCATTGTGCTAAGGAGCTAAACCTCCTGACCCTGGTGATCTTCCAGGTGGTGTGCAAGGATTTCAATGTGTCATTTAAAAAAATATATATCCGAGGCCCAATTAACATCAAGTACCCTTTGCATGTGGTGGCTCTACTTTACCAAATGGTGCACAATAGACTGTCAAGGTGATTTAATATCTGGAGTGTTAACAGTGACCAGGATCTTATATCTCAGACCACAGGCCGGGTAGCTGTACAACTTCTTGAAAGCACCGAGTTCATCAAATATACATCTTCCATAGTGTCGCTTACTATTTTCACATATTGAAGGGATATATAGTTCTAGAATCTAAAATTTATAAGCTCTCCCCTGACTTTTGTTTTACTTTAGAATATATTTTAAGATAAAGTGACCCTGAGCTCCCTGCAGTCCTGCTCTCCTCTCAGCTCTGATTGATGATGTTCAGCTGAGAGTACATTTACTGTCCGTTATGTCTGAGAGCCTGTTTGAATGCGGTGTGCACAGATAGAAACAACTGAGCAGGAGATGTTCCACCATCTCATCAGCAGGTGGCAATGCATGTCCACTGCTTGATGGACTTTCCCTTACAGCTAACCAGAGAGCTCACATGCTATATATAAGCACCTCTACACGTGGTATTAGATTCGACCTTCTTTTTAAAGGACTTCTTCAAATATTTTAACTATTTCCATTTGACCTTTATTCACCTTTTTTCCATCACATTTGTGATTTTAAAGTTATAAATGTACATCTCAATTGAAATTAGTATGCACATATCATCAATCTAATGATAGTATGGGACACAATGACCATCAAAATCATGAAAATACAGTTGGCGTTGCGGTTTTGCAGCATAATTTTGCTTTCCAATGCTGCCAACCACAGACGATCATTTTCTGTTTGTGTCTATTTATTTCTGTCTGAAAGCAGCTTGAACAAACAACATGGAGTGTGTTGGTTGATGGGCTTTATATGTGTTTACCGTCATCTCCTGCTTCCAGCTAAGCTAAGCTAAGCTAACCATGCCCCAAAGAAACATGACCCCTCAAGGTACCATTTCAAGAGTTTTTCAAAAATGGAATGGTTCAATAGAACTCCTAAATATTATGGTTTAATAGATTAAATAAAATGATAAGAAGATGGACAAATGTGTTGTTGATTTGCTGTGTTACCTGGTTGCCCCACGAGGGCGTCTTACTGTTTAATGAGAAGGAGTTACACGTGTGTTTGCTGACTGCCCACAAGCGTACATAAAACAAGCGCACCTTCAAAAACTGTTAACCGTTACAGTCATGTTGATGAACTCTGTGGGGTAAAGTTGTAAAAAGGTCGCTGGCGACTGACTGGTTTAGCTAGCTACCTGAGGTGCATGCTAATGCTAACCTAGGATTTATGTACAAAGGAGCTGGACTAATGCTACAATGAACAAATCCTGTAGATCAGGACTAAATAATATTTTGATAAAACACTGCTGTGAAAGATTCATTAACAACAATAGAGATTATTAACGTGGAAGACTGCAGCTCATTTGCTCTGTTTATTACTTTGGATTTTGTTGGGCCAATCGCTGAATAGTACTTTAAAATTAAGTCATTATTTTTTATTAATATTCTTAAGAATTCCAGAAACCTAGTCTTTACTTTATCTACCCTCCAAACTCCTAATGTAGCTGGGCTTTTTTTTTTTTTTTTTTTAACAGCAAACAATAATTCTCAGTAGTTTTTAAAAAATGGTTTAATCAGCACATAGAAAAACATGCACTGTTTTTCATTCGATTCAGCGATTAATTGATTCCTGATTGATAATATGGCTGACTACTGGTTATGGAAATTGTTGAAAATTTGCATCCCTAATTTGCATTGTTCTCTATTTTGTACACATGATAGTCAGTGATCTATAAAAGTCAGATTATTATGAATTAATGCTAGTTCTGGCCAAAATATCACTGTGGTTTAAACTTTTCAAGTATGAGGGTTTGATGCTTTTTTACAGTAAACTTTGTGTTTTGGATTGTTGGTTTGACAAAAATTCTGAGGTTATAAAATACATGGTATCTTGTAAGCTCATGTATACCGAGTGCTTGCATGACAACAATAATAATAATAATAATAATAAAAAAACAGGAAATAACTCTTCAAATCAGTGTGTTTTCCTCAGTATCAAAACAGATGGGCACATACTGTAGTTGTTCATCACAGAGCTGTTATTCTTTCTCTTATCATCTGCTGCTCTGCCAGACTCTCGCTTATCTCTGTCTGCTATCTCTTCTGCCCGGACCCACACAAGCTACTCAAGACAGCTACTCGCACTCCTTATGAGGCGCCAAACCGGACAAAAGCCGAGCAAAAATCGGGCGAGGAGATAGCAATGCATGTGCGAGACCTGATGAGTTTACTATGAGAAGAGCGAACGCAATATCATGTTGCAGATGATTCGATCTGCAAAATCTATCCAGATCTGGGACTCAAGATCACGCCTTTCTCAGGGAAACAGTGCTGCTTGTTGGGAAAAATTATTTGACTTTGGTGTTACTCAACCTACTTGCAGTAGTTTACACTGCATCTTGATTTGCTCGGAGCATATTTTGATTGATAAAATCTCAGAATATGGTACCACCTCTTTGAATTGCTGCTTCATTCAAAATAAACAGAATCTGTTCCCACCATACGTGTCCTTTGTACATAATGTCTGTAAACAATAATTCTAAAAGTAGAATTGCGGTTTGTAATTTGTAAGGTCTGTACCTTACTATGCATATGTTGTGAATCTGTGCTACCTAAATAAAATTGAATTGAATCACTGATGCAACAGTTTGCAACAATTTGCCACTTTTCTTTATTAAGCACCTACTTTTCTTACTCTTCAATACAGGCTTTAATTTAAACACAACACTGCTGCAAATCATTGCATTGCACAATATGGAAGGGAATGAGAGGCACTTCATGGCTGAGGTTCAGTTTTTTCACCCTCCACAAGAACTGAATAGTCCTTCAGCTTGTTCGTTCTCGACCTGGAGAGAGACAATGGCTTTTATTTTTACTTCCATTAAAGCACTAAGAGGCAGTGTTGCTCTTCCTTTTCCTCTCTTCTCTCTGTATGGTCGTGAGGCCATTGGGATCATAGTTGTGTGCTGATGAGCTGCAGCGACCCAACACCAGTGTGGCAATGTCGCAGCACCGTGTGGCACACAGCAGATGTACCGCGGAAACAACATTCAATCTCAGGATAAAGGCTGCTTGTGCTCTGAGGACAGTCATCTCCCAACCTCTGCCCTGCTGCTGCTCATGTTCCATCCAATAGTAGCAAGTGTAGCTGCTGTACACTGCAAAACAGCGTCTTACTAACTTAAAGATCCCTCTAGTTAAAATCAAGTTTTCAAGACTTAAAACTTGAGATCTCAATGTCTGATGATTAAAATGTTGTATTAAAAAAAACTATTCACTGAATCAATTAGCTTTTTCTCATTAACTTAAAGACCCTCTCTGATAAAGTTCTTTTTATCGTGCCCAAAAGTCCATAACTTTTTGTTTATTTGTTTGTTTTTTCATGTGGTGGAAGACATGCATACCCTCTCTGTATTCAAGAGTCATTTTCCACATATACGTCCATTATGTATTTTGGAAAGCTGAACGTCATACAATCAATGGGAGAAAGGATAATGCCACCGTGACATTATTTTCATGGAAACTAAACTTCTGAATATGTAACTGAAATGAGTTATTAGGGGTTATATCAATGACCAGAGAGGGAAATTCATGTAAACAGGTTTTGGGGTGTAATTAAATACAAGAACACCATTTGTAAGCAATTTGGAGTTATAGAAAAAAAAATGCAATTACAGATACATTTAGAAGAAAAATCTGCATGATTAGACAGATTACATTATTTTGAAATACATTTTAAAAGACAGAACAATATGGTGCCATGCCAGTGTGTCTCATGACGCCCAAGCAAATCTCAAATAAGAGGACCCCTCAAAGTCCAATCCAGATGAAAAAAAAACAAATGCAGGTTATCTCTGAACACAGGACAAAATCGGAAAATCTGATATTTTCCACATTTCAGCACCAACATGGGCCCATAAAGAACGCAGGAAGCACAAAACACAGATTAATCGACAGAGGCACACGCACGAAATTCCTTAATTGCGAGTTTAGCCTCATTTACTTCTCTCTATTACAGACTGAAATAGCCTCAAAAATGCAACGAAAAACACAACGACAAAGTCAGAGTGTGTAAAACACGAGCACAGCTAATCATGACGGTTAGTATTAAACTCAGCACCAAGCCCTGTGTGATTCTAATTTCACAAAGTCATGGTAGCAGCTTTGCATGTTGCTTTTTGAATTCGCTGTGGCACAAAACAGCTCCGACAGATGCAGCTGCAGCTGTTAAGTTCTTCATGTAAAATAAAGAAGTGACTTTTCAAACTGGGAAAATGAACCACGGCAAACATTAGTTATGCTAAAGTGGATGCAAGGAACTACAGAAGGAGTTCAATAAATGAACAATATAAATCAAACAAACAAGGCAGTGGTGTATGCAGCTGAATATTTTCATTAAGCTGAAGTGGATTTGCAAGTTCAAACAACTACCTAAGCAGTTCGGTAAGTTAAACAAATCCACATCGACCGAACTAAGACAAGGCTGTGATATTTAATCAGCATAATATTTAGGAGAATAAGCTGCCTAACCTAAAATTGTACTTCATCCCTTCCACTCACATTATGAAGTTGGAATGACACGTTATATTTCACAGATGACTGGTTTCCGTTAAGACTTGTGGACATTCATGGCAGATGTTGTAATGACATACAATTATTCCTAAAGACCAGCATAATTTTTTAATCATTATCTCTATAAGATGGTCCATCAGCAGCCTCCCCTTGTGCAGCTCCATGCAGCAGCAGACAGATGCTGAAATTCTCACCACAAGGTCTGTTTAGTGCCTGTTGGAGACCCTCCAGTGTCCCTCAGTGAACTGGTTTGCTCAGTTGTAGGTTTCACATAATCTTCTGATCGCTTTAATGACCACTGGTAATGTTGTTTCACCTTAAATGTCATTCTTGACCCCGTAAACAGCTGTTGACGAAACAATTTCACGCTCCATTTAGCGGTCCCTCCGCTGATCATCTACCCAATGGGTCTCGTGGTTAAATTGTTTTTGTCAGTTGCCGCTTCCAAAGCAGCCTCAGATGAATGTGTTGCATATTCAGAGAAAGCACAAAGAAGTTAAAAATGGAGGCTCGTCTTCCATCTGCATCCATTTGAGGGTTAATGATGTGGCAGAAATATAACACAGAACAAATAAGAAGACCTGGCAGGTTTTTATCATGACCTCTACAGTCAAAATAGTTCAAATTCATACACTCAATTCCACATATAGCATTTTTTCCTGCTAGAATTACTAATTTGAGCTTCAATTTTAAAAGGAAACTAAAAAAACTGTGGATTCAGTGCGTGTTCAACAGGTTTACCTTAAACTGAGGGCAACAGACAGGCAGAAAACACATTCACAGCCACAAATTGCAGAAAAATGCCACATTTGTCCTTTGTCCTTTAAAACCTGCCTCATGGTCTGACTGGTCCTGCTGCATCATCCACTGACAGCAAGAATCTGCATGAAAATATCTGAAGCTAAAAAAAGAAAACGCTTATTTTGGACCAAAGCTCAGTCAAGATATGAAATGGGAATGCACACATTATGATAATGAAGTCAGACTCATTTGCATCTGAAATGGTTTTCTTTTGCATGAATGAAATTAGTGAAAAATTACACATAATTAGAGGATCAAAAAATATTTTCTCACTGCCTGGTCAATTTCAGTGGAAATGCTCACAGCGAGGGTCAGCCGAGGTCTCCGATGTGGCAACACAAACGGCCCCAGCTGACACTGAGGTGCTGGAGGGTAATGAAGTGAAGTTCCCTCCCGTGGCAGCCGGAGCCCAGAGGTTAGACAGGGAAGGGTTTTAACTGAGGTATTTATTGGTTTATATTTGTATTCCCTGCAAATGTATCGCTGAGGAGGAAAATGAACCACAAGAAAAACATCTGAGCTCCCCGAGCATCTGACCTCACTGAGTAACTGTGTTGATGAGGAGGGTTTCCGACTGAGTGAATTAACCTGAAAGACCTGAAATGAAGACTTGGTGAAATTGCTGAAGAAACAAGCTGCAGGGCTTTATGCTCAGAAGTGAATCATAATATCGTCTGTTTTTTTCCAGACGTCACTTTTGTTTGGAAAGTGAAGCTGCTGTTGCAAATATACTTTAAAAAGATGTCTTGAACAGGAACTTGTAGGTTATTACAGCGCTGACATTATCACTTAAAAGGAATCAGATCAAAAAATAACATCAGACAGGCTGAAAACAAAAACTTCAGGTAAATAAAACTTATCTAAAAGAAAAACTGAAGATGAACTGGTTCAACTTTGAGCTACTGTAGGGATTAGAAGCAACATTTCAGGTGCACTCAAAGTTCACATAGCCTGGATGTACTTTTAATTTGTCAACAACCTAATTTCTATTGACGAAAAAGTATCTATACAAAATGAACTTATAAATCAAACAAGAAATTTACAAAGTGTAAATGGTCTCAATCATAATGTTGGTTTATATTAAAAAATAAATATGAATAAAATAACAATGAGAACAATATTTCTTAAATTTATAATGAGTAATAAGATAAATAAGTAAAAAATAATATATTGTTATTGAAATTAATAAATTGGAACCAGATTTATTTTCTAAATACCAATTTTCGCCTTAACAGTGCAGCATTGGTTGGAACTATGGTTATCAAGAATATGGTGAGTCATTACAAACAACAGGCTGAAGGAAACATGTTGCCATACAAAGTAGCACATGAAAACTGTAAAAATACAAAGGGCTATGAACATGCTGAAACCAAAGCCTATAATTACTGTGAATCAAAGCGGAACTCAGTGATCAAACCCTGTAAATGTGGCTTTAAAGTCAATCCTCTGATGGTAGCTTTAGTAACTGAGATAATATGGACAGAAAGCTCCATGTGTGGGCCAGCAGCAGGCCAACCATATGGTGGAGAATCAGTTGTCCAAGAGACATGTTCAGATATCTTACATGTTTTTCCTGATTGAATGTGTTCAAATAATTGTTGATGATCAAATATTGTCTTCATATAAAAAGATGCATGTGATACCGTCTATTACTTCATGGACAACAGCTTGGAATGATTGAGTTGGAATTTCTCTGTCACCATGTTGCTGTTTTGAAAGTGAACATCATGCTGTATTCAAAAACTCTTAAAATTAGCATATGAGACCATAAACTAATCCGAAAAAATGTTTACTGCCATTCTCTCACAGACTTCTATACTTCTTTTTGCCCTGAAAGCACTTTGATGCTGGTTTTACTTCAAGAACTCAGAGCTACATCCATCTTTTATACAGTCTGTGGGGACAAAAGTGTCCAATTTCCATGTTCCAGGGACAAGTACAGCAGTTCTTTAAATATAAATATCTAGGCATCTATCTGGACCAAAAACCCACATTTAAATATCACATCAGTTGTCTGCAAACTATGGCAGATAATTGGATAGTTTACAGAAACAGAGCCACTTTTTCAATATTTTGTAAACAAATAATCAAAGCAGTGTTCTTGTCTGTCTGAGGTTATGGAGATATCATTTACAGAAACGCCTCTACCTCCACTCTGAAAGCTTTAGATTCAGTTTGTCACTCAGCCCTCAGATTCATTACCTGTGACAGGTCTTCCACTCATCACTGCTTATTGTATAAAAATGTTGGCTGGCTGCCCTTCACAGTAAGACGAGATAGGCATTAGTTTCTGTTTATGTATAAAACACTGATTGGCAAAATGCCACAATGCATTGCTTCTTTAAATTCATCCAAAACAACTATTCAGTACGGTCAAGCAGTTGGCTAACACTTGAAGTCCCACGTACCTTCACTGGTACGTGGGACTTCAAGTGTTTAAATCTATGATCATTGACTACACTGCTTCTGAACGTGACTGTTTTTAACTGAGCTCCTTGCCCTCAATGATTCCTCAAGATTTAAATAAAGGTCAAGGGTAAATGTGAGTGTAAGAAACTTTACACATCCTTTATCCTACTGCTGTAAAGCATCAATAGCTTCTTATTGTGAACTGGGTTAGTTTTCGATCTCTGAATGGTGAAAGGGGTCAGGGTTTTGACCTCACCAGTAAACATGTCTTTGCGGGTGGAGAAAAAAAAACTGTCCTTTTCATCCAGTGACCCTCTGTGGCTTCCTGTTGTCATGATGTAGAGAATTCTTTCACATTTTGTTAGGTTTTCACTCAGAGACTCAGGACAACGAAGACACAACAAGCATTATTTATAAACACACGAGAAATGACTACAAGAGAATGTATCGGACTACAACAGAAAACAAGAAGTCGCATAAACACGACTAGCCTCACTAGACACCCCTAAGGGTTCGGAGGATCTATAGTAACCATACTCAAGTTACCAAATCAGGAATTTAAGTGAAAACTAACCCAGTAAATGTAAAACCTGACTATGAAAGTTAATGGACATCAAAGGCTCAGTGTTACAACTGACCCCGAAACTACGGCACAGAGGAATCTCAACAATAGTTCTGAAAACCCCGAAATAACTAAACTGACTGGCTCCAACAAGGAGAGAGCATGGAACTTAGCTGACAGCTGGTTTGAGGAGGGAAGACAGGCAGGAGGACGGTGGACGGAGGTGGCATGCAGCATTGCAGCGGCTTGGGTCTCAGTGGTGGCTCTGAATGTTGAACGCGACGGAGTGCGGTTTGTGCAGTCCAGGACGGTGCAGACTAATGAGGGAATGAGACGGAAGATCTAGGCGGGTGGAGACGGGCAGGTGGGAGTCCAGAACTGTAACAGGAGATCGGAATAAGCACACAACAGGAGACAAGGGAGTCAGGATCTAGGATCAAATGCTGACTGTGCAGTTCAACAGTCCAACAAAGAGTGGTGGCAGCTCCTGTCCTTTATGGAAAGAGAGGGTGATTGTGGAGATCACTCCCACCTGCTGTAGCACCAATCATTGGAAGCACCTGGCTGTACCACACACCACGCTCACGCCCACCTGAGGGAGAGGAATGAGGGAAAGAGGAGTAGGGAAGGGAGGAGGGCCTGCCACTACCTGGCGTCTGAGGTAGAGGGCGTGACACATTTTCAATCTCCTACTGGAGGATGTTTACTTGATTTACAGAAAGACAAAATCAATTAAGCAGCAGTGGTTTTCCACGTGTCCCTGGCCTCATTAGTCCAAGCTTTATTACTGCTCCAGCCGTCCGCTGGCCAGCGTCATACTATCATGCTGTACAGTGACCAAAGAGGCAGCAAGCAGACCTCCCCCTCTTGTTTTCAGTCAAACAGAGACTATGATGTGTGTCCCACAGTTAGTCTCCAGCCACCACAGCTTGCAGCCAAGCTCTGGGAGTCGGCAGATGTGACCACATCTGCACTCGTCTGCAGCCCCTGGGCCTCATTAGCAGCACAGCCAGGCCGACGGCTTCTCACATCATCACCATCCTTCACGTCTGATATCTGACATATGCCACGCACAAAGGCATGGAGGGGTTTATTATTTAGAGCATATCGTAGAGGGAGTTTGAATGTGGTGGAGGGTTGTTTCTCCAAGAAATGAACTTCACTGGATACGTGTCTCGCTCTTCAACACACCGTGTAGATGACAGCATGTGCAAAAATGCATTTTCAGCTAATATGGCATGTTTGCTTATAAACTGCAACACCAGTGATAATCTATTAATAAGAAATGTGCTTGATTTAACACTGAAAAGCCACAACACCTGCAGGTATACATGTCTGCCATTATTTACTACTGCTGCAGTTTGTTACCAAATGATTGTACAATTGTACAGATTCATTTAGCAGACATTTTTATCCAAAGTGATGTACAGCTGAGAGTAGATACAACACAAGCAAGGATCTAGTCAGGAAAAAAAACATTGTGGATAAGAGGCGTAAAACAAGCTCAAGTGTTCAAATGATAATACAGTTGTAAATAAAGAATGACAGGTTCCTCACTTTCAAGCAAAATGTTAAGCCCTTGACTGATGCTAAGCTAAATGTTACAGTTTTTGTAAACAAAAAGTTTGAAGCTGTAAATCTTTTGAGCTATTTATAAATAAATCAAGAGTCTTCAAATAGGACAAAGCAGACGACAACAAAAGTCAGAAGTTTTATATATATATATTTTTTTTTTCTTATAAATTGTTGGTATTGTTTTTTGTCGACATCTTTTGTGCTTTAATGTGACATCAGTAAACCCAGTTTGGTGCCAAAGCAAAGTAGCTGCTGCTTTCAAGCAGATGCCATAGTCCATTAAAGCAGATGGGATTTACTTATTGAATTTTCCTTTTTGTTGTCTGTGTGTAGATCCTAAAGAGAAGTCCGTTCTTGCTTAGTTCACTTTCTACATCTTTGTCAACACATGGAGTTTTGTCTGGTGTCTCACCAGGCTACTATTTCCAGGGTCAGGAAGGGACATTTCATTTCGATTTTGCAAGTCATTGTTTTGCAGACATAATTTCCCAAGTTTTCTGAGCGATGACTGCATGGTATAGTCTTGATAGATTTGGGACATGACTGCAAAGCCTTTAATCTTGACACAGACTAATTACAGTTGTACTTCTGCCACCTCCCCTTTCCTCATTTCTCATTTCTTCATCATTGTTACAGCACATTACCCTGATGTTACTGATTAATACTGTGTGACTTTCTTCCACTTTCTTCATATAGTCAGCCGCCTTTATAATCAATAATGACACTCTGTGGATGCCAGTATTATTCAGTGGGTTAGTTGGTCCGTCCAAAATGCAACTGGTGCTATTTTCTTTAAAGTTTGCCAAGCATGGCACATCAACTGAAGATGCGAACTACTACTACGGTGATTAAAATAGACTTTTCTGTTGCATCAAACTTGGCAGAGTTGCAGTTGAGAATTTTTAGAACAAATTCCGTATCATCACTCTCCACTGATTCATTGTTATGAGGCTGGTATTTACTCTCCCAGTTCTGATTAGAAACAGGCAAAAATGTCAGTCTTTGCCTGGTGAGGTGGATAAGAAGACTTAACGTATCTTAACTTGTGTTATCCATAGAGCCCAAGGTTGTTCATTTTGGCCTCACAGTTTTGCAGCTTTTACTGACTAAATTTGGGTGATGCTTTCTTCCAGGTCAGCTTTGGAGCCGGTCTCTTTTCACTTTCATTTCCTTGACTGACTGCATGACATTTGCATTCAGAATTTGCTGATATTTAGTCGGAGCCGCTTTTCCCTCTGAGCAATGTTTCCTCTGGCTGCTGTACAAATCCAAATCAGACTATTTCCAAGGTGGCAACAAACTTTTAATTAATCAACCCTACTTTTTGAGTTTGTAAAAAATACATGCAGCTCTAATATGGGAACCATGGTGAGGAATACATGCTGGGCATTAACATAAATACATACACTACCGTTCAAAAGTTTGGGGTCACCCAGACAATTTCATGTTTTCCACGAAAACTCACACTTTTATTCATGTACTAAAATAATTGCACAAGGGTTTTCTAATCATTACTTAGCCTTTCAGCATGATTAGCTAACACAATGTAGCATTAGAACACGGGAGTGATGATTGCTGGAAATGTTCCTCTGTAGCCCTATGGAGATATTCCATTAAAAATCAGTCATTTCCAGCTAGAATAGTCATTTACCACATTAACAATGTCTAGACTGTATTTCTGATTGATTTGATTTTATCTTCATTGAAAAAAAACTGCCCTTCTTTCAAAAATAAAGACATTTTTAAGTGACCCCAAACTTTTGAATGGAAGTGTATATAAGTCTCTGGTACTACTACCAAACCAATACATCCAAACAATGTTCCCTGATTTGGTTTTCTGATGATGGTGGTGGAGGGCATTGCCTCACAAACCAATTAAGAATCTCCCATTGGCATTAATTTGGGTTGAGATCTGGTGATTGCAAAGAACTCAGCATTTTATTTCATGATTTATCGTTTTCATTCAGTGACAGAGAAAATGGCTAAATATACAAAGAAAAAAGGTAATGCACTATTAATATTTAAATGAGGAGAAAAGGACTCAACATTAAATGAAGGATTTGGAATCAAGTCTAACCCACTTTCTGTAATTTTTGAGAAAAGTTGTGTGTTTTCAAGAGTGGTCTATATTTGGGTTGAGGGTTAGACCACTTTGCAACTAAAATTTAGACCCTAAAATGTTATAGAGATTGTATAAAACTCAGTTTGGATTTTTTGTGTTTTCGACCACTCTGCTTCCAACCCCCTCACTTGTTTCTTTTTTATCTCTTAGATCAAATCAGTTGGAAAAAAAAATAGAAAATAACTGGGGGCCACTTAGTGAAAAATGCATCTGTTTTTAATTGTCACCTTGTGGTTACGTACATATCCATGTAGTAAACGTCTTTAACCTTCTACCTCCATTGTGTTACTATGTGGGGCTGCTTAGCAATTAGAAGCAGCCTAGTTGTAAGGTTTAATTGCTGTTTTTTACATCTTTTAGTAATATTCCCAGTAGAAATAAGGCAGTTGTACGAGTAACACTTCTATGTCTACATAAAGTGCTGTAGATAAGGTTAATATATAATGTAATTCAAATAATTGAAGACATTTTATGTATGTTTTTAAGTAGTTATAAGTATTTGGAATTATAGCTAAAACATCAGTTTCCTGCTCTGCGGTGCTGCAGGCTTCTCAGGCCTCATTAGTCTAAGCCGGATTGTTGCTGAACCTTCTATTGGCTTGTCTCCCACTGTGACCCAGCAGATAGAGAGCAGGCTGCATTTTACCTGGTCTGATTTCTGTGTGTCTGCCAGATTTATTGTACCTCTAAAAACTGGAATGATTTCCTAGGAAACTGGTGGATATCATGCGGAGGCCTGCGGTAGAGTTGATGAGATTTTTGCAAAAAAACCCAAAAAACATTAGTTTTTACCAGTTTAGATAAAGAGTTTTTCTTTGGTGGTGTGTTTGCAGGTCAGTTAACCTCTTAACCTTCAAATTCCTGGTTAATTTTTCACTGACATTTTCAGTCTCTAGCAATCCAGCACTTATAAGGTGGACTGGGCTACATAATAAAATCAAATTCCTTTTCTGAGTAAAGTATTAAGAAGAACAAAGACAAAAAATGTTGATATTAGTAATGAAATTTCACCATAATGCACAGAAAAATGTGTGGGCTGATATGTTCTATGTATCTTATTTTGCATGCAGCTGCTGTAACTTCTACTAAACCCGAAATATTCAGCACAGAAATCACTGATGCAATCACTGCTTTACAGTCGATCATTAACGGATAGATATACTAAGACTGTAACCAGCTGTAGCACCATAAAGTTACAATGACAGTAAACTAAACAGATACACTTCTGTATCACTGTGGCTGGGTTTTAGGTATTGTTAGGGGCAGATCTACAGAGGACCATATGTAGTAACTCCGTCCGCCTGCTAAAGACCAGTGATGATCAAGCAGCTTTGTCAAATATGTAATCAAAAATCAATTCTAGATCAAAAGTTTGAATCTTTGGAAAAGTTCCAAGAAAGAGTCTTCAAGCAGCTTTCAGAGTCTAATGCGAATAATGTTTATTCAATACAGAGGCTGTAAGAACAAACATTAGTAAAATATCAAGATTTTTAATTGACTACACAAAGCATTATACCGTCTTATACACTACCGTTCAAAAGTTTGGGGTCACTTAGAAATGTCCTTATTTTGAAAGAAAAGCATTTTTCTTCAATGAAGATAACATTAAATTAATCAAAAATCCAGTCTAGACATTGTTAATGTGGTAAATGACTATTCTAGCTGAAAACAGCTGATTTTTAATGGAATATCTACATGGGGTACAGAGGAACATTTCCAGCAACCATCACTCCTGTGTTCTGATGCTACATTGTGTTAGCTAATGGTGTTGACAGGATAATCAATGATTAGAAAACCTTTGTGCAATTAAGTTAGCACATGAATAAAAGTGTGAGTTTTCATGGAAAATATGAAATTGCCTGGGTGACTTCAAACTTTTGAAAAGTAGTGTATACTTATGAAAACTTCTTCTAAACACTCCTCTTCAATCCTGGAAACCCATCATCTTCAAAACCAATCAGGATATTTCTATCATCGATATGTTTAAATTTATTCATGTCTGAAGAGTGTATGATGTAATCGTATAAAAAATTTGACCACCTCCTCTTTTATTTCTGCAAAGTCAGCATGACCTTGGTTTCAACTCACGAGTGCAGACAAAGAGAGGGAGCTTGTACTTCTGACTTTATCATCTTATATGGGCTTCTTTTGGGTTGCAGTTTTCACAGGATTATTTAGTTTATACATAAATTCGGTTGACACATTAGATTGTCCAATCATAAATATTTGTACTACAATCTGATTTAAACATCCTATTTTCCCAGTTTTAACATTTGTTCAATGTCAAAATCCCACAAACATAGTGTAACGACTGTATACACCAATCAGGCGTAACAGTATACCTGCCTAATATTGTGTTGGTCCCCTTACGTGGTCAAAATGCTGTGAACCATTGGACCTGGACCAGAGGACCTCTCAGGGTGTCCTGTGGGGTCTAGAACCAGGACGCTGGCAGTAGATCCTTTGGGTGCTCTGGGTTGTACAGTGAGGCCTCTGGGAATCAAACTTGTTCGACTGTATCCTGTTGATGCTTGATCAGAATGGGGTCTAGGAAGTTTGGAGGTCAAATCAACATCTTGGACGATTGTCATGTTCCTCAAGATGTTCCTGATTGTTTAATGTTTTTGTGATGTGGTGGGGTGCATTTTCCTGCAGTGACATTTGGGCTTTCCATTTGCATGAAGGACTATGCTTTTTCTGAGGCAACGTTTATTTGGGTGTGTAAATCTCATCAACACGGATGTCAAAATCTAAGGTTTTCCAGCAGAACACCACATAGTACCAATATGACCAGTGTCATTCAAATTACCTGTCAGTGGTCATAATGTTGTGGCTGATTGGTGTAACTTTTGCATTAAATTGCAGCATTGTTTGCATATAGCACAGCATTGTATATTATAGTAGGCCGCCACTGGTTGTAACTGAGTCTGTGCTTCCTCAGCTGTGGCTGCATGGGCACAAGTCTGCACCATTGTATTTAGTAGCTACTAGCTACTTCTCTCGCTGACTGATGCAGAGACAGACTGTGATTATGACTGCAGAGTTGGCATGAAACAGCTGTCACAGCGGCTTTGGCCATGAGTGTGCTTTGGCTGTTGTGATTATGACTGTGACGCATTCGTTTTTAATGGGCATCAGTTGTCTATGTGTGCAGCAAGGGTGTTGCAGGCTGTATTGAAGTTGTTGTTTTCCTGAAGCCCAATCATCGCACGTCAGGGCTTCATTCGTCGAAGCACCGCACATGTAAGCAGCTCGTACAGCCGGACATATTTATATCACCGCTGAGGGAACAAAAGCATCAGCAGCAGAAGTCTGAAGAATAACCATATTTAGCTGCAGCGTCAGTCGTCACAGTCAGGCAGAGCAGCTGCAGAGGTGCTCACAGCCAACAGCTGGATGCTGTCCGAGATCAGCCTTTTAAAGGCAATAAGCGCTGGATGCATTACTGAAAGTGCCACATCATCTGTACCTTCCATGGTATCTACAGTGTTTTATTTGAACTGGAAATGTGTAATAAATTTATTGTCAACGACTCCTCTTATGCATCAAAAAGAACCCAAAACTTATTGTGAGGTAAGTAGTTCCAATTACATTAAGAAATACATAAATAAATAAATTAATGTTCAAAATCACTGAAACAAAAGAGAAATGAAGAAAAAAATCTAATTAAATTACTAAAAATTTGAGAATTTTCCTGTTTAAAGTGACTTTTGCAGCATTGAGTATCCCATAATTAACATTATTGTTAGCTTGTTGTCTTTTGTTGTTATTAGCAGCCATGTTCTTGATTTTTGTGAAAAAATACAAAAAAAGAATAGTGCAGCACTGCAATAAATGGTACAAGCCAAGACATTTTTATGAAGCAACAAAAAATGTACTCAGCAACACTGACTACATGTAGAGAATGTGCACTTTCTTCGCTCAACTTATTTTAATCAATTTTCTTCTCCTTTTATGTTGCTCTTAAATGCAAAAGAGAACTGTGAAATAGAAGTACAATTGTGTTTATCAAATGTGCATCTTTGTCTTTCGACTTTGTTTCATCCATCCAAATCAATACAAGATTTTTTTTAAACATTTTTTTTAAACTGGATAATCAATGAATTGAATCAATATAATAAATGTAAAGGAATATATCTGAATGTATGATAATGCTACACAAACCCATGGCTTGTGCTGCCACATCTTATTGG
The DNA here is from genome assembly GCF_022539595.1 of Amphiprion ocellaris. Lineage (NCBI taxonomy): Eukaryota > Metazoa > Chordata > Actinopteri > Pomacentridae > Amphiprion > Amphiprion ocellaris. The sequence goes on along the minus strand of NC_072777.1, from coordinate 26,114,411 downwards.
CTGTAGATCAGAGTATTTGGACTGAGTTTTGTTGAAAGCAAAGACAAAAAGGAATTTTAAAAATGATTTAAGAACGCCACAGCTGAGAAAATTTGTCTCACACATTCTGTTTCTTTTAAAGCATAATTTTCTACATCTGTCACTGGGCATTGTAATAGTGAGCCTACACTGTCACCGTTAAGTAAACTGAAAATTACAGTATCGAGTTTAATAATTTTCATCTAACAAACTATTATTTGAAGAGAGAGTGAGAGGGGGAAAAAAAACTTGCAAAATGAATGCAAATATGTTCCCAAATTTCTGAATGAAAGGGAGCAGAAAGAAGAATGAACTTATGTAATCTGCCCCATATAACAATCAATTTCCAATGAGCATTAAAAGCAAACAGCAAACAAAATGACTGTAATCTTTTCTCTCATGACAAACACCATGATACTTTGAATTCATTTCTTTGTATTTTAATAATATGCTGGCTTTGATTGCATTTTTAAATCTTGCGTGTGATTTATATTCTTTTCTGGTCTGTGTGTGTGGACTCAACAGGCAGCAGTGATGCTCTGATTGGTTCTGACGTCAACCGAATCTGCATTCATGTTTAACCACCCACCCAAACCAGTTATTTTCCCCAAATGAAGGGACCCACCTCTGATCACACTTTACCATTATTTCCAAGTAGGATATGTTTAGTCCTCAGCATGACAATATGGTAACATTACAGAGACACTCACGGTTTCACTAAATTGCCTCCACACTGAAATATCCTCTCCTTTCATTTTTGATTTTAATTCTCCATTTTCATTTATTTCTCAGCTCCTGTCACATTTTACTGTCACTGTGGGCTCATTTTTCACTGCAATATAAAGTCCTGCACCTGTATGGAGACAGCACAACCATGGCTAGAAGTTCAAGAAACTCAAAAAACATCTTCAGTGCAGGATGAAGCAGTTATAAGGACACAAATTATTTTAAAAAACTAACAGAAAAAGATTGACTTTCTATCATTATTTATTATACAAACCAACCTGAAATTGATATATAGAACATTAGTTTCCACATGTATAAATCTAAATGTATAGTATACATATTTAACTATTTACATTTTTGATTAAATTCCTTATTTGCCTCCTATCAGCTCTGTGTAAACACTGCCTGCAGTTCAACCCAGTTCAGGTGAAAGGTCCATTTTTTTCTGTCATGTCTGTTGCTCAGAGGAGTTCAGAATTCCCATTTATTCATTTATTTATTTATCTTTTGCATTTACAGAATCTGCTTGGAGCAAATGGTTCTTTCTTTCTTTTTTAAAAAAATGAATGACACATGTAGGTTGGAACAATTTTCATGAAATATCTCAATTTCAAGCTTAGATTTAGTCAAATTTCCTGCTGGAACAGAATGTCACAGATGAGCAGTTCAAAGACTGTCTGAGGATTCTTTCTGTTTTACAGTTTCTGACTCCGGTAAATGGTATCATTTTGGGTGATTTTTCTAAAGACATTCCCGCCGGTGGGTTTGGGGGTTCACAGGGTTAATCAGAAAAGTAATTTTTTATGATCCAGCAGATAACTGTGCTCTGTTCACTCTGTTCAACACAGCAGTCCAGGGCAGCTGATACTGACAGGAGGCTGAGGAGAGTTTCAATATTGAAAATGGAAAAAGAACAGTTGTATTTATATTGTCATTGGATAAAATGAAAACCTGTAAAATAAAAATGTTAAAGTCCATTTTTTTAAATTGCAGTTTACACACAAATTTAGGCTATATGTTTTCTTCAAAATGTAATTTTATCAGTTTTTAATGAACCTCCTAAATCTAATATTCATTTAAAATGTTGTATTTTAATACATCTTATGGTGGGTGCTCTTACTATTTGATTACATTCCTTGGTGGAGTTATGTGACGATCGCCGTTGGTTTGTCTGTTTGTCTGTCTGTTAGCAACATTACTGAAAAATGGACAGATTTTGGCAGTGATGCAGCTTATAGTCTGGATCCACGGATTTGTTAAAGATTCCTGTATCATTGTGAGATAGCAGCGCGGCATCACTGTAACTATGACAAGTGAACACTACGCCAGCTGCCTGCTGATGATCACATGATTGCGATCCTACTACAAATCGACTGTTGCGGACCACAAGTTTTTTTAAAGATTTCATCCATCTGAAATCATACAACGACTGAGCAGCCTTGGTGGAGTGCTGTGCTCTCTGAGTGCTTTTCTTGTTTTTTCATTTTGTTCATGTTGATATTTGTATCTGTGTATTCCCTCATATTGTTTTGATTCAACATATTCCCACATGGGGCTGCACAGTGGCTCAGTGGTTAGCACTGTTGCCTTGCAGCTAGAAGATCCCCAGTTTGCGTCCCGGCCTTCCCGGGATCTTTCTGTATGGAGTTTGCATGTTCTCCCTGTGCAGCATGAGTTTTTTCCAGGTACTCCGGCTTCCTCCCACAGTCTAAATACATGCTGAGGTAACTGAATTGTTCGTAGGTGTGAATGTGAGTGTGATTGTTTGTCTCTATATGTAGTCCTGTGACAGACTGGTGACCTGTCCAGGTGTCCCCTGCCTTCACCCTAAGTCAGCTGGGATAGACTCCAGCCTCCCGCGACCCTAATGAGGATTAAGTGGTGTATAGATCATGGATGGATGGATATTTCCACATGTTGCAGTATGACTTGACAAATGTCACTGTTTTCACAGTTTTTCTTCATTTTTTCTCAATTTCTTCTGTTTTTGTGTTTGCATAAGGCAATCTAGCCATGTGCTGAAAATGTCTGATAAGCAAACTTCTCTTTAGAGATATAATCTAAGCTCTTATCTGAGATTATACCTATGATTTTTGTAAAATCACCCTGTTTTTATTGGTTTTCACCCATATTATAGCTGCATTTTTCTGTATTAACTGCTCGATGCTTTGACCTCATCATAACCTTCCTGCATGGTCATTATTATTAGTCAACTCCAGGTTCAAAATGTTTGATTTAGATGTCCTTCTCATTCACAAGAGACTTTTGGGATAATGGCACAGAGCCATCTCACAGCTGTATTGTTACTGCTATTACAAATTCTGCTGTTGCTCCATGTGAAGAGTGTTCAACTACTCTGTGGTTCTTATTGTGAAAAATCTGTGATAAACAATGCATTTTTCACTGAAGACAGTCCTAACCATGACTGTTAATAAAAAAACAAAGAAGAGTTGGTGTTTTCTGGCGGTTCCATGCCTGTGGACTGTTGCGTAAGAACGGAGTAGGATGAGGGAGTCGGCTTTCTTCTTCGGCTCCTTAGATTTAATCTGGAATCTTTCTCAAGCTTCGCCTCTGGCCAGCCTCGCCTCTGTACAGTCATATGATTTCAGTCCAGCTCAGACTTAGATGTCTAAATCACATTAATTAGAGGGCTAATTGGGGAATCTCACAGCTGTCTTTTTTCCACAGAAATGTAACATTTGTCTTATTTCAATATCTCACGCCAGTATGATCATTGCAAAAAAAAAAAAAGGTTAAAAAAGAGAGAGAGAGGAAAGTTTAGCTCTTTAATGATGACACCTTAAGTTTTGTGGCGAATTTCATGTGAGCGCAGCATTTGTAACTGATGTTGACAGTTTTGCCACGGGGATCTAAACATGCTTTCATTAGTGAGCGCTTTGTTGCTGAGGCCTGACATCTCATCTTGTTAATTCCGCAACAGATGCGAGGATACGGCTTTGCACTCGGAGCCAGACAGATGCTCGTAGTCATTACCTACGGCGATGCTGCGTAAGAGGATGGGCCTCCTCCGGCACACCTTCGCCGCTGATAGCCCCACCAGCATCTGACACTTAATCCACCTCTGGAACACAGTGCAAGCCGGGGAAAAGCTGCTCACAGAACCCGACACATTCTCCTCAGATTGCATTAAGACCTGGCGGCTGGCACTCATCAGCCCAGAAAGCAACACATCAGTGTTATTAGCACATTGAGCAGAGCTTATTTCACACACAAACAGGCTTCCCACACCTACATTAACCCTTTTGTGTGCTAATATCCTGAAAGAAAGGCTGTTCTAGATGTAAGAAAACCTTATTTATGACCCCATTGACCACTAAAACCAGTCCTACAGATTGATAATGTGGCCAAATTGGATCAATTCAAAATAAAAGTTGATCAGAGTCTGATTTATTTACTGACGTCTGCTGTGTTTTTTCCACTCCAGCCTGCTAGGCAGTCCTCCCCTCCTTTACCATTATGTGAGCATTTTGTGGATTCTGCAAGTGAAAACTAGCATCTGAATGTAACATATTATTTGGTCATAGGTGGTGATTGAGTCTATTGTGACAGGTGGATGGGAGAAATACACAGATTCACTCAGATGGTACAGAAGTCATTTTATTTCCTGTCTTATTAGTGGAAGCAGATGGCAAAATATACACATAGAAGCTTATTTACTCTTAGCCTGCACTGGCTGCCTGTTTCCAAGTTGATCATGCTGTACAAACTCTATGATCTGGAAAATGAAAAAAAAGAAATGACTTTGAGACAATGAAATGGTTTAAATCAATGTGCAAAACAGTTACTACCACTGAAAGGTGCTAATGGTTGTTTAAGTACAACAGCAGTGAGTCTCGCTGAACTGCAGGCAGCAGGAATGGTATCAACAGGCTAACCAGCTTTGGTGCATCAACAAATCTGCTGAGCTCCTAAGAGGCTTCTTTGATGCTTTTTTGTCTTCGGTTTGGCAGATGGAAGAAGGGCTGAGGGCTGTGAGTCAAGAGCTGGTATCAGCAGCAGCCGAGCTGTCTCCAACTACCAGAGCTGCCAGATGCCATACAGAAATTTTCAAGGGAAACTACCACATCTGTGGTGCACCCAAAACTGGCCTTTAGCTTTTAACGCTTAGGTTCACTTCATATCCACAGGTTAGCAAGTTCACTGTTATTTCCTCTCAGTATAGTTTATGAAAGATGGCTGTCTCACGAGATGTGGTTTGATCATTAATTAATGGCAGATCTGGGGTCAGATCTGCATAATATATGATTTCAGTTGAAGGAAGTGAGGATTCCTTCATGCTGCTCTCGCTCAGGATCACAATTTATTGACCATACCGACATTTCAGCCCCTGTGAGCTTTCACGATGACGTTTTAAAACAATTCCTACAGCTGTGATCTAAATAGATAATGATCCGCCCATTTTGTAAGCGCATGTGTGCAACAATCATTCTCTGGTGTCTCTCAATAATTGACTATGATGTGTGTAAAATCCATCACATCATATTCCACATTTATGTAAAGACAAAAAACGTGACCCAGTGCAACATTGTGACACAATATAAGGGCTATTTACAGGACTATTTACATGACGTCATATGAAAACATTGGCCTTGCAGCTATCAGCAGTCATTCAAATTAATGTAATCATGTGAAGTCTTTACGTCCTGAGAGCGCCATAAATAGGTCAACAAGGGTCATTCTTCAAGCCTTTGGGAAATAACGCTTGCAGCAAATTTAATATCCTATAAGCTCGGCTTCTATTCAGAATTAAATCAATATCTGGCCCCTCTTTATAGCAAAGTCGCCTCTTTCAATCTCTATCATTTCTTCTTATGAAGCCCTGGCCTTCACTTATTCTTTAATGAATGCAGTGTTGTGCTAACACAGAATAACCTACAAGGACTTTTGCACATGAAAATTGCATGAGAGCTGGAACATGTGATGACAAACTAATATAATACTTATTTTTTAACTCCAGTATGAGGGTAAGTTAAATAATTACCTTTAGTCATACTATCATATTGAGCCTATGATTTGCATTTATAGCACCAATTTGGAAAGGCCAGTGTATCTGAATAGTTACTCTGATTAGAGTTATGCTTTATGTACGTTGCACGTGATACTTTAGTTCTTGCTTCTAAATTATAATAGGTTATTGATCTATTATTGTGGCTTTTGCACAATGAATAATCAGACTGTTTCCAGCTACTTTAAGGCCAGAAGAGAAAACTAAAATCAGTATGTTTATGTGTGACTCCAATGCAAAAAGGAATGAAAATACAACAAATTAGTTTTTAAAAAAAAAAAAAAAAACGAGATCTCAGAGGCTTAAACTGTGTATCTGAGATAGTTTTTCTAGCTATTTATATTACTGTACAGGGTGTAAAGCATATGCCAAATGGAAAATTAATAGTTCTTTTTGTCCTTAATAATTAAATATATTGTTTTTATTGTGACAGAGATTTTTTGTTCACATTTGAAACCACTAATCAGCATCAGTGTCAACCTCTCAGTGGTCCTATGTTCATTATATTTGACACAAGCATTGTCAGACTATTTTAATTACAAAAAAACAACTTCAACAACAACTTGTAATTACAGGCTTTAATTGAGGGCTCTCACATAATTTTTTTAAAATTTGTTTATTATTATCTTCCTTATAAAGCCCAACATAAATCCAGTCATATCCAGTTTGCATTTTATTTTGCTCATTTCGTTAAGCTTATCTACTTACAGTGCTAACAATCTAAAAAAATAAAATAAAATATCAACAGCAACTTGTAATTAGAGACTTTTATTGAAGGCTTTCCCATAATTTTAGGGTGCATCTGGACACCCAAAAATAATATTAAAGACAAAAGTAACAACAACAAAACGTTGCTTGAAAGAAACATAGTTAAATGAATAACTAACCAGTGGCACCTCCATATACTGTGGAGAAAAGTCTATTAAAGGAAATAAAATGTATTACTACTTCCAAAGATGATTTTGTGGTCTCTTAATTCGTAGATGTTTATAGAAAAGATTATGAAATGCAACAATAAAGTGAAACTTACCATCTGTTCATAGTTTTCTTCCTTATAAAACCCAGCATAAATCCAATCACATCCAGTTGGCATTTTTTTTTTATTTTGCTAATTTAATTAAACTTCCGCTTTTTAGATTTCATAATCCTCTCCATGTTTTGTTTTGGATGACTTCTAATTTATCATTATCTGCATTGGTATTAGCTTGACATTATTTCTCTGCATTTGTAACCATTTTCCTATAGATTCAGATTTCCTGAAGGTTTTTTTTTTTTTTTTTTTAAATTCTCCTCATCATATCTCCCTATTCTTAGAAACAATTGTCCTGCCACTCAGTGGAAGGTGAGGGGAGGGGTATCACTATAACTACATGTGGTGTTGGCATTTATCATAGGAGAACTCTACCACACTTTGAAAAGTGAAGAATGAGATGGCTGTGCAAAGAAAAAAGAAAAAAAATACGCAGCCTTCCTCTAACAAATGAAAATTTTAAATCATTTAAAGCACTAAAACACATTTTGTTCACTTCAACAGACTCAAGGGTTCTACTGCTGTAATTTTACTTGTTTTAATCTAACCAGTAGGCTATTACAATCTTCATTTATTCTGTTAAGATAGAATGTATGTACCTGTAAAATAATACAAGAAAATGAAGAACAGCCATAGGTATTTTATCATATATAATATATGGCGGGATTATGGCTTTTCTACTTTTTTCCAGCATCTTTGGATCAGAAAATGCAGGATCCAGTTCTGCAGGGGGCCCTGGAGCTTCTTAACCAGCCTCTGGGGGGTAAAGACTGTTGATCGCAGAGCTAAAAATCAATGAACACCATCCTCGCATAGGTGTGTAGGTGTCAGCACTGTCAAAGCAGCCTCTGGCCCTTCTGAAGAGAGCTGTAAACATCACAGATCTCCTGTGAGCATGAAGAAGCCTTCAGGATGGTCAGTCAGTGGACCCCTGATGGCTTCATGCCAGCCACTCAAAGCCTCTTTCATACACACAGCTGCAATGGTGGGCAAGGAGAAGGGTGACGCTTAATTATTACATGCTCCACTGATGATGATAACAACATAAAACTGCGTAATGTTATCAAATTTGAGATAGATATTGCAGTGTAATTGACATTAGTGAATCATCAAAGAGTGCTACCCAGTGTGGCAGCTTGCTGGCACAGCGGGAGTTTTGTCTGCGTCTTTAAGTCGTCTGGTTTGTGTGTTTCTGTGTAACAGCTCACATTTCACTCACGCAACTGCGACCCGGAGTGCATTTTCACACTTCAAGACATTATGTGTTCGCCTCCGTTTTACGCACGTAATGACACAGATTGTGTTCAGTGACGACATTCCGTGAGAAAACATCTAAACCTGACGCCAAACTTGTACCTGTAAAACTCCTTATTTTATTTATTTAATTTTCACTAAAGATGTGTTAAAATGTGACGGATGGGCGCGGGCATGAATAATAAAGTCAATGATGTTAGAATTCCGTGTAGCTGCTTGAGGTTCGTGTCCTCAGAACCAGTTTATACCGCCAGGAATTGGAACACCAAGGAGCCTGCTGCCCAGCTTGGGCCTTTTATCAGGATAAGGGAGCTAAAGCAGAAGGCCAAGCTCTCCATTTACCAGTTGATCTAAGTCCCAACGCTCACCTATGATTATGAGCTCCGGGTAGTGACTGAAAGAATGAGCATACAAGCAACCAGAATAAGTCTTCGATACGGTGGTTGGGCTCAGCCTTTGAAATATGATAAGGAGATTGAACATCCGGAGGGAGCTACGAGTAGAGTTGCTATTTGTTCATGGTTCAGGCATCTGATTAGGATTCCTCCAGGGTGCCTTCCTTTGGAGGTTTTCTGTGTATATCCAACTGGAAGGAGACCTTGGGAAAGACCCAGAACTTACCGGCGTATCTAATTTATTCTCATCTTTTATTAGTAGCACCAGTGTTTTCTTGACTATGACAAATGTTACAAAGCAACTTCCTGTCTGAGGTTACCACCTGCAACTAATCACAGCTTTGCTTTTGAGTAAGCTTGAGAAAAATTGGGAAAATTTGGGGAAAAACTTCTGAGGACTGAAAACTGATGACTGATAGCTTTAAGTTCACATGGGATTGTGCTCAGGTCATGTGCTTTATACAGTGATGGCATAGGTTACACAAGCAAAAGAGAGGTTGTCGTGTGGTGTACATTCCAAACTCAACTAAAACCTTTCTCCAAAAACCCCCACCTGTGGCATCTGATGTTAGCATGTTACAGAGCTTGAGGCCAAGGAGACAAGCTACTCTTCAAAACTGTCAACAACAAGGATTCTCTCAGACTATTCCAAAGGCAGATACTTCTCCTGGGACATCATGCACATTGTCTAAGTATATATATATATATATATATATATATATATATATATATATATATATATATATATATATATATATATATATATATATATATATATATATATATATATATATATATATATAATGCCATATAATGAGAGAAAAGGAATCTCCAAAGAGAAATAATTTTATATAACACAAGTGAAATTTGTCTGTCTTGAAAATAAACCACCTGGCAGTCAGTTTTAGCATTACGGCTAACTGGTAAAGCTCCACTCATTGTCAATCAGATCTCTCAGTGGTGGCTTAAAATCAGCAGCTACGAGATAAAATTGGAACAAGAAAAAAAAAAAATCCAAGTCTCCTTCCTCTATCTTCTGTTTGTGACTGCAGGATGTTTTAGGCAGCCTATTTATACATATTTTATACCACCCTGTAGCTGCACTGTTATCTACACTCAGCTGTTGAATGTATCTGGCTCCATTCCAGCTTATTATAAAACCTAATTGTGTGTGTTTGTATATAGACTTATGTTTCTTTCATATCTGTATTTTAATGCCTTTTATAGTTTATCTATTTTTTGCCTCGACTTGCTTCACCGGCTTAAGTAAAAGATAGGATTTGAATTTACTGCATATCATGGACCAGATGGGAAATGTCCAGGGTCAGCTACCCTTCACATAACCATATGTTGCATCCTCAAGAGTATGAATGCAATGATGCGATGTTCATTTTATGGTGCCTGTCTTTTGACATACAGCATACAACAGAAGTGCCCCCTGTGCAAAATCATTTAAATGTCAAATGCTTGCAATTTGCATCATCTCTCAATGATGTAAATGGTCTCTAAGTTGAGTATTGAGTTTAGTATTTTGTCTTGTGAAGAATCAAAAGTAAAAACTATGTTGAAAATACAAGCCCCAAAGTAGAAAACCTGTGACGACTGAAACAAAAATTAAAATATATGTGATTTTCAATTAGGGAAATTCAATGAATGTGGTTTAAAAGTGACCTATGAACACCAGAATTTTTTCTATAGTTTAATCTGCACGTGTGAAAATTGGAGCTTCTGTGACAGCACAGAGGCATAACGTCAAAGTCTATAGACAGCATCCAAGAAAAGAAATAATGTCCTTGCTCTTTGGCACTAAATTACTTAAATGCACAAAAAGAAGCCTGATGAATATTGGGAGCATATTCTTTGTTCAGAAGAGACCAACATAAATGTGTCGTCATCCAGAATGTTTGGCATTAATCTCCATCAACCCACAGTGAATGCATAGTCCTGACAGTGAAGCACAGAGGTGAAAATACGGAGCTGCCTGGGTGCAAAAAGAGTTGGGAGGTGACATTTATAGATGGCATCATGAATGCCTGTGGTTATACCAAAAATATCATGTGACAAGATGGCTTCTAGTCTCCATAAACTTGGTATAAGAGCAAAATTCCATTCAGAGTTTCTGAAGACAAAAACAGTGAAAACTATAACCTGGCCAGGTATGTTGCCTGACTTGAATCTAATACATCTTAGCAGTATTTTAAGGACAAGGGTGGAGCAACACAACCCCATCTAGTGACAAGCAGCTAAATAAAATGTTTCTGAAGCATGCTTGAAGATCTCTCCAGAAATGTGGTATTTTCCATGCTGAGAAAGATTAGATCTGTCATCAGAGTAAGGATTTACTTGCAAAAAAGATATAAAAGACTAGAATCTCAGCAATGAAATCTTAGTCATGAACTGACTTTTGTTGCATTATGAATCCTGCATTCTTAATATAGTAGCTCTAAATTTCTAGTTTTAACATAAGTGCAAATGCCCTACTGTTTAACTTAGAGGTAATGCAATTGAGAGGTGATTCAATTTGACATTTTTGACATGTAAGTGATGTTGCACATACTCACTTCTGTGTCATGTGCATTGCATATTAAATGCAGCACATACAGTACTCTGATCTTGCCATCCATACCGTCATCTACATTCTCAACCACATCTTCACAACAGGTATAAAGAAAACAGTCGAACCAACCGAGACAGACTCCACATGTTCAAGTACACAGCCCTCTTTACTGTAACTGTGCCAAGTAGAGACGGCAGCTTGACTTTAATATGGATGGCCATATGTTCCGGCCTGTGGCAGCTGCCTTGCTGTAGAATAAGAAGTGCTTATCTGGAAATGTGCAAAGGATGTGCTCAGGTATCACTCATTGGATAATCATCATCAGTTCTCCCTGTTAAACATCCATCTGCAGCTACATGTTTGTCTGGTCCAAGGAGGACCATCGAATCTCACAACACCTGGCCTGGATGCTGCACAAAAACATCCACTTATTTCCTTTCTAGCTGTTTCAAAAGATGAGCGATTACTCCAAGATAATGCAGTGCTGTGCTTTTGCTGTACCTAAAATACAGAGTTTAACCACTATCTGATTTATTGTGAGCATTCATCTTACTGGATCTGTGTGTAATACAACCTAACAACTTGTGCTTTCTACCTACTGCAACCACATGCTTGTAAATATTATAAATGACCACAACACATCATCTTATTTTCGGATCTTCTCGATCTTTTCTATGTGCACATGGCCTGATAAAATCGGCAAGATCGGAAGAAACCTTTTGTGCGATGTTTTTTCTTAAAATGAAATTCTGCATCCTGAAAAAAAACACATGTTCTGTTCCAGCTAATGTAACATATGACAAAGTTCTATGTTTTTCTAATTGCATGTTTTTGTATTTCACTGAGAGCACTTCGAGAGTGACAAGAAGTTGTAAGTATCAGGAACTAAGTCAGTATTTTGGGAATGGTTGTTCTGGTCGTATCTGGGCTAATCCAGCAACATCTACATACATCTTATGCTTTTTGCAGCATCGTAGGTATGTAGTGATTTATGTTGCCTTAATGTACGGTTGCAAATGTTTATTTTTGGGACAGTGTTACATTTGGGAAGTTTGTTGTTGGAGACTTTCTCTAGCTACTAGCGTTAATGGTTGCTAATTTATATTAATGCTAATTCTCATTCATTTGAATGAAAAAGTGTGCCCAAACTTTCTCATTCAAATGAATGAGGAAGTTACTTTTGACTGGTAGTGTATATTTGTACATGTTAAAAACAAGAATGGCATTTGTCATGCCTTTTGTCTGTTTCACTTTCACCCTTCCTTTAATGTCAATAAATTTGTGGAGAAGGAGTCGAATGTCTTCAGAGTCATGATGTTTGGAAGGCGTTTATCTGGCTGTCAAGTTATATTCAGCATGTATATCGAGGACAGTACAAAACAAACAAACTATTTTTCGGTGTACTTTAAAAGTCTTTCTGTTGGTAAATGTCAGTTTAGCCGCTGAAACAAAGGGTTTTTATTGCATTCATGCCAAATGAAGGTTGAAGAAGTAGTTTCAAAACAGGCAGCTTACAGACTTAAGACAAAGAATAAACATCTATCAGCTCACTGCAGGTTACGGTATTTATTACACCAAGTGAGAACATTATCTTTTCTTGGAGCCTTGCTGGTTAAATGTGGATTTTATTCAGTTAGGTATTATAACAACTATTGTTCAAGCAGAAAATGTAAACAAAACTAAGCATATGTTGGATTTTAGAATGGATATTCCTCCAGTGAAGTCACTGAATAGCAATGAAATCCTCATAAAAATGTTTGAAAACTGTTGTAAAAACCGGATAAGGTCTCAATGAGGCAAATCGCTCAAACTAAACAACCTATCCTGACGTTAAAGTGTGTGCACTCTGTGTCTGCTCTGGGACTTTTGTCTTGCTTTGCATGAGCAATCGTGAAAAAAAGTTATAAAATTATCTTCTACAATTCTACAGTTTCGTTTAGCAGATGCTTTTATCCACAGCGAACTACATCTGAGAGTAAATACAACACAAGCAAGGGCAAGGATCCAGCCAGGAGAAAACAGCTTGGATAAAACAAGTTCAGTCTTCATCCATGAAGCTCATAAAATTTATATTTCAGAGGTGTTTGAACGTGTCAGCTCAGGCCACAATCAAGCACACAAGTTGCTAACTTCCCTCCTGCTTTCATAGCCAGAATAAGGTGATATCGACTGGGGAGCAGTGAGTGCACTCCATCCAACAAGGGACACAACATTTTCTGTGGCTCACAGCTGAATGAACATGACAGCACAAAGCCCTACATGCAACGTTGGCACATTCATACTGTTCACTGTCAGCGGCATCCAGTTCAGCTGCTCCGTCCTCGTCAGTCACACTAGATTGCAGACATCATTGGCACAAAATCTTCACTCGCACGGCAAAGTGTCTCGGCGCCACACTGTGTCCCAACGAGTAGCAGCGTAACGAGGTGCCGCGAGTGCAGGAGTCGGCGCAGTAAAGAAAAGGGACTGTACGTCTGAGCGGTCCTCTGCATTGGATAACAGGGAGGAGCAGGCTGAGAGCTTGTCTGTCTGTCTCTGCTTCTATGTACACTGGATGTGGAAGATAATCAGTAGGGGTGAGGAGGCAGGCAGCTCAGCAGGCTCTGGCTGTGAATCCTAATGTGCATCAGTGTCACTGTCTGCCAGGCCTGCTAACCACTTCACACAGCTAGAGAGTTCAATAACACTGGGTGTGCCTCTACCAGTCCATTTGCTCTGTAGACTACCCAGGCATTCAGAAACTTTGTCAGGTGTTCTTTGGGCTGGAAAATATAACTTTCTAGATTTCCAGAGTCAGAAGCTTACGCACACTCAGGCTAAACCTATTCTCTGACTTCTCCAGATGACTGAACTTAATAGGAGGAGTACCCATGGCAGTATTTTAATGCCTATTAAGACTCAGAGACTCCCTGCTGGGACAATCAAAATTTATTGGCAAAGACATCAAAAAAATGCATTGTAAAAAGTCTGGTTCATCTTTGGAAGCAATTTCCAAATGCCTGAATGTACCAGTTTCACCTGCAGAATAAATCATATGCAGGTGTACCATCGCAGCATGCAGCCATCATAGCTTACAAGAAGGAAACATGCTGTTTCCGTGCAATAGTGTAGTAACAAAACCATCAAGACTGCCAAGGAATGAATGAGCCACTGTTCCAAAACTGCACTAAACAGCCAAATTAAACTTGTCTGATTAAACAAAAACAGAACTATTTCGCTCTAATGATGATTAATGGTAACTAAATGCAGACTGGCAACAAAAAGTAATCCAGGAATTTGCTGTTAAGTGCCCCTAATTTGTTGCTTAAATTTAACCTGATGCAACATGTTTGTTGATCAACGAATCCTTAGTTTGGAAAACCCATAATTTGTACAATTTGTATTGTTTGTGTCAGACTAGAATGCAGAATAATTAAACTATGTTTTTTCTGGGATTTCCTCTTGTTGGATTGTACAGAAAAAAGAGCAGTAAAGCAAAGAATATTAGCTCACTTGCCAGTTCTTAAATTTCTTCTAAAAAACAAATACCTTGAGCAAAGTCCAACCTGATCATATGTTGTAATTTACTGAATTCATAGCGACATTAGTGCACCTCTAATTACTCCGCTAAGGAACGCGGCGGAGTTATGTGACATTCGGCATACATTTGTCTGTCCGTCTGTTATTCCATCTGTGCACAACATTACTCATATATGGACTACTATGGAGGGCTGCACAGTGGCGTAGTGGTTAGCACTTTCGCCTTGCAGCGAGAAGATCCCTGGTTCGCGTCCCGGCTTTCCCGGGATCTTTCTGCATGGAGTTTGCATGTTCTCCCTGTGCATGCGTGGGTTCTCTCCGGGTACTCCGGCTTCCTCCCACAGTCCAAAAATATGCTGAGGTTAATTGATTACTCTAAATTGCCCGTAGGTGTGAATGTGTGAGTGATTGTTTGTCTATATATGTAGCCCTGCGACAGACTGGCGACCTGTCCAGGGTGTCCCCTGCCTTCGCCCGAGTCAGCTGGGATAGGCTCCAGCACCCCCCGCGACCCTAGTGAGGAATAAGCGGTGTATAGATAATGGATGGATGGATGGACTACTATGGATTTGGATGAAATTTTCAGGGAAGGTCAGAAATGACACAAGGACCCCCTCATTAGATTTTGTCAGTGATGCAGCTTATAGTCTGGATCCATGGATTTGTTAAGGATTTCTGTGTCATTGTAAGACAGCGGCACAGCTTCACTGTAACTATGACAACAGGTGAACACTACGTCAGCTGCCTGCTGATGATCACATGATTGCGATCCTACTACAAATCGACCATTGCGGACTTTATCCGTCTGACATAATGCAAGGAACAACTTATTAAATTGCATGGGTGTTTCATCAATTCCCGCCGCCCGCTACATATTTATATCACACAATTCAGTATCCATATATCCATATTTCCACATAATGTACACATGCATAACAGATGCCTTTGCTCAGCGCAAGGTCATTTTGTTTGTGGGTACATCTATATTACATGGCCACATTGTATGGTGCTGTGATTTCTGATCATCAATAACTAATAAACAAATGCTGCCTTTGACAATGCTAAATGGGCCAATGAACAGCCTTGGCTGAAATCTATGCTGAGTGCTTTTGTTGTTTTTATATATATATATATATATATATATATATATATAGATGTTAGATATATATAGATATATATATATATATATATATATATATATATATATAGTTTCCTCCATCCTTGCTCCTTCTCATTCAATCAAAGCTTTGCTCACTTGTGTGTTCAGATTATGAAGTATTTAACATCTCATTTTCCTTCCTGGGATAACTAGTAAATATGCCTTATAGGGTCTAATGCAAAAATGAATTGAGTAGTCAAGAAGAAAAAGTAACAAGTTTACTTGATAATTTTATCCAATTGCAGCTGAAGCACACGACCATTATTTAAGACATTTTGGAGAAGTTTAAAGGTTTGTGCACTCAGTTAAACTTTGGAAAATGCTCAAATCTGCAGTGAGACTCCAGCACTGAAATCCCAAGGGAAACAAAAAGAAATAGCATGCAAGCATGACAAAGCTCTTTCACTCTCCACTCTGATGTTTCTGCCTACCCACGTCATCACCTGCAGACAGCTATAAATCTGTTATGTCTTTGCACTCTTTGCGTCATCAGCCAACAAAACCTTTTTTCCTTTGTTTGGTTCATTCTCTCTGCTGTCAGGCACAGATTTTCTCTTTCGATCCATGTTTCAGCAAAGAGTGCTAGGTACTTTCAGTTGTGATGGCAACTGCTACCTGCTATCACCAGACATGTTATTGCAGTTAAGATGACCTATGACACGTGTGTATTGGGATATAGGCTTTTCCCACTGGGGCCAGGTGAAGAAAAAAAAAAGACTAACAATGGTCAGAATGGACAGTCTAGGTCTGTTATGATGCTTCGAGGAAATTTGGCTTGCAAGCTGAAGAACGTCATCCCAACCGTGAAGCATGGTGGTGGCAGTATCATGTTGTGTTGGTCCTTTGCTGCCAGAGGAAGTGGTGTGTAGCACTCACTCTGCAATAGTTCACTCTGCAATAGTTCATTGCTGGCCATCAAGAATCCCAACATGAACAGACCACTGCAATCAGTCACTTCCACAGTATTGGACCCATTCACTGTCACTCACAACACCTGAGCCAATCACCGGCAGTCTCTCTCCCACCTGGAATGCACCCCGTTCCTTTGTTTGAAGCACATCCAGATACACACATCCACTCATCTCTGAAAACCCATTCATGTTTCACAAGCCTGGAATCTTGGAAATCACAGCATCAAAGAAAGTGAGTTAAAATTCATATGAAGCAAGTTGAAGCTGTTTGGTATCATGCTAATGCTAACAGGCCTTCAACTCCACAACCATGCTCTTGGACTTCTGGATGCCACTAACATAAACCAAAGATTTTGCTGAACATTGGTGAGCAACTAATGAAAAATTGATGTGACTGATGATGATAATAATGAAGCCTGTCAGCTGAACAGGTAAGGCTCCTATGGATGATTTGAATTGATGGTGAGCTACCTTCAAAAGAACTGGAACAGTCTGAAAAGATTCATCCCTTCACCACCCCACTTATTGGCAGGCCTCATCCCTTCCCCAATGGTGTGGTAGGACTTGTTTAGATTGTTTCACCCTGTTTGGATTTATTTCGCCTCATTAGAATTTGTTCATGGACTTGTTTTATGGATGAATTACTTTGATTAACACCATTGACAACAGTGGAACCACACTCACCTGAATTAAGAACTGTCGTTGCATTATTGAATTAAACATAGCACATAGTCACTTTAAATTGTTTAAAGTGAAGCTGCTGTATTATGATTGAATTGCTTGAATTACAGGTGAATGTTTGATTTTTTTTCAGATTCTGATTTTCTGTTATTGTTTTATTTTGATCATTGTCCTACCTTGATACATTCAAGTATTTTCTGTTGATTATTTTTTAATACATTACCGGTAACATAATTTCTGTGTGTCTTGTGTTCATTCATTTTCACACAGCTCCCAGAGCCGAACCCTTTCCATAGCCTAGCCCTTAGCCCACCTAATGGTAGCATATTTCCATTACAAGTGCTACAGATGCACTTCACAAAATAGGTTGCATCGTGAGCAAGGAAAATTTTGTGAATATTTTGAAGAAACCTCTTAAGACATCAGGCAAGAAGTTAAAGCTTGTGGCAAGATGGCTAAAAGACAACAAAGTCCTAATATTAGAGAGGCCATTGCGAAGCCCTGACCTAAATAGAGTACAAAATTTGAGCACAGAAGTGAAATAGTGTGTGTGAGGATGGGAATGTGACTTGCAGCAGGTGTGTCACAAGGAATGGGCCAACATTCCAGCAACTTGTTGTGAGAAGCTAGTGGAAGGCTCCCCCAAACATCTGACCCAAATCAAACAAATTTAAAGCAATGAAAACACCAAAGAAGTGTTGGTAAAACTCTGACCGATGACTGAAATAAATCTATCTGCTGCACAGTTATTCTGACATTTCACATTCTTAAAAGTAGGGCTTCTAACTGATGTTACAATCCAAATGCTCAAAATACCAAATGCTTCTTCACCAAGTTGGCAGACTAACTGGAGCCACTGTCTCCACTGAGACTTGAGGCTCCACACCGAATTAGCAGCCGCCAACAGAAGCTCAAAATATCCATCTGCGACTACAGAACTGACGGACCACACAGGAACACAAACAATATACAACTCACACAGAGGCACCAGGGCCACCTGTTCAGAAACACCAGGCGACCCGACTGAGAGTTTGGCTGTAGTTTTGTCCTCTGCAGGTGTGGCTTGTTGGAGGAGGCGTTGTGGTGGCAGACCAATCCGATGGGTCGGGAGGAGGTCTGGAGCTCCAGGCTAATCAGTCCTGATGAATGCTAGGTGGAAACTGGAGCTCAGTTGCCAGCCAGCTGCAATCAATAAGGTCCCCACAAGTCATCCAGACTTACAGAAGCTGTACAAAGTCCATTAACAACCACAAGTAGCAGAGGATATAACACTGAGTTCAAACAACACATACTTATCCAGGATTAAATGTCAGGAAATGTTAAAAACTAGATACAAGTGTAGTGGGTTAAGATGTACACTACCGTTCAAAAGTTTTCGGTCAATTAGAAATGTCCTTATTTTTGAAAGAAAAGCAGTTTTTCAATGAAGTTAACAGTAAATTAATCAGAAATGCAGTCTAGACATTGTTAATGTGGTAAATGACTATTGTAGCTGGAAATGACTGATTTTTAATGGAATATCTCCATAGGGGTACAGAGGAACATTTCCAGCAACCATCACTCCTGTGTTCTAATGCTACTTTGTGTTAGCTAATGGTGTTGAGAGCTAACTGATTAGAAAACCTATGTATGTTAACTTCTGACTTCAACCCATAAGCAAAAGTGAGTTGTGAGGCCTCTATTAACTCCCTGGTTTTTCCCACTCTATGGTTGATGTCTGCAGGTATTCTACACTGCAACATTTCCCGGTTGAAGGTTTAACAAGTGGCAACTTGATTAAACAAATTTAAAGATAAACTAAGAAAAAATGAAAGCTAGATTTTGACACAGGACATGGACGAAGAGTTGAGATGCTAGGGTGGGTTGAACCCCCTCTAGATGGGAGAACTGAGTCACATATACAAAAGCAACTGCACTCCAGACAGAAACATCCCTTTGAAAATCTGATCAGTTCATTAGGGAATAAAAAACTCAGAGACAAGCTCCCTGTAACTCCTTCCATGCCTTCTGATTGGCAAGGTTTGTACTTGACTTGTCAAATCATGCATAAGTGGTGGCAACTAGTTAAAAATATCATGTCACGTCTTATCCTTGACATTGATGGAAAATGTCAATCTCAAAGAAAGATGCGAAGGAAAATTCAGAAAGACATAAGAAAAAGCAATTATGCTGCCACGAGAACCCAACTGCACAGGATGTGTCTCCTTTCCTGTCATAAAGGATATACCGGTTTTTCATATGCTAAAGGAAGGATGGGGAATAAGGAAGGATGCATTTAGTGTAAAACACCTTGCAACTGCAGCCAGTGGCCCTTTTTTAACCCTTTGATGTATAAGTGGGTCAAAAATGACCCGGTGAGGTCTTTTCTTGCAATATCTTTGTAATTTAAAGTTTTTATCATTTCAAATTCCAGCTGTTCCTCAAAAGACATGATTCTGACATCATTCCATTTGAATTTCTAAGTTACCTTTTATACTGTCAAAGAAATTGTAGTATTTGTATTACTACCCCAAGCTCTTTGTCACTGATAAATCATGCAAGAGGTGATGCAGTGTACAAACTTGGAGAGATGGAGAGTAGCAACAGCTAGAGGAGAAGAGTGGGAAAATGTCAACAAAATGGATGTTGACATTCTTCTGTTGCTGTTCTGTGTAATATTCTTCTTTTTCAATTGTGAAAATGTTCAAAATCTGTTAGAAAGTGAAAAATAAACATATTTCAAAAATGGAATCATTCTTGTGTGGACAAAAATATAATATAAACAATAATACAAATTATTATTCTGAACCAAAAAAAACATTTATTTCTTACACAGGTCATTTTTGACTCATTTATGGAAGAGTGTAGAGTCCAATCACTCGTGCATCTAAAGGTTAAATATTATTTTACCAGCCATTTACTGGCCCTGTCTCCGATCTGTCTGCTCAGCTGGAGAATCTACCAGGATTCTTGTGTACTGGCCCAAGTACAAGCTTTCTGTCACCCCCTCCTTGCAGCTCAGCAAGGCTCTATAGCCAGAGAGGGATACCCCACTGCTGTTGGTGGTGATTCAGACTACAGTTTGAACACAAACACAGCCCCACAGCTTGTACTGAAGTCATATCTAATGCATGTATTTAACCCAAGTCCCCATGCATTTACCCAGAGCTGGCATCGCTTCCAGTAGCGAGGCTACAGTTCTCTACAAAGCAAGATGCACGTATTTGGTTTCCATGTTACAAATTGTGTCCCTTCCAGTAATACAGCTGGTGTGTGCACAAAATGAAGCGGAGGATTTAACTATCAGGCATGTTACCCCTGAGAGAGAAACGCAGCTGGAGGAACTGCACCTGCATGGACCAAAACAGAAAAATGGGAAAAGACTTTAAATAGAAATGGGTGGGGGCAAAACAATATATACAGTAAAACAAAAAGGCGTATTTAAGTTTATTGATGTTGAATTTGTGACATTCTGCCCAGACTTTAATCATTTTCTGTTTGATTTTTTTTTTTATCTCTGGTTTCAGCAGATTGTCTTTGCTTTGTTAACCCAAGCATTTCAGCATTCATCTCTTTATGTATTCCATAAGTATGACTTTCGCTGTTTTTTGAATTTTAGCCTTTACATACTCCTTGTTGAGACATTAGGCCTGCCTTGTAAGCTTTTCAGATTCTTGCCCTCTGACTGCTCCTTCTTTGGACCGTTTGCTGTACTAATTGACCACCCTGTGCGTGAGCCTTTGTCTTTGATTTTCAACTTCAGCTGGTTCCTTTAGTGTTTCCCCCATTTGAGTGTCTTTCTGGTTTTTGACCATTACGGCAGTGAAACATACACACAGATTGGCTGAGAAGAGAAAATTGTTAAAGAGGGAAGAGAAAGCATA
Organism: Amphiprion ocellaris; assembly: GCF_022539595.1. Classification (NCBI taxonomy): domain Eukaryota; kingdom Metazoa; phylum Chordata; class Actinopteri; family Pomacentridae; genus Amphiprion; species Amphiprion ocellaris. The sequence goes on along the minus strand of NC_072777.1, from coordinate 26,093,272 downwards.
CAGACAATGTACACTCACCTAATGATGAAACAGAAGTGAGTGCTACCTGTAACAACATATAAAGGGAACTACAATAAAACGTGTTGAATGCAGTAATGCAGCTTTAGTTGCTGGCTTAGTGTTTGAACAGTGCGGAGTGGTTCTATTCTCTCCGGTCTACTTTTTTCTGAAAGAAAAAGGTCACAGCCTTTTCAACTGAAGTAACCCAGACTTCTTTTTTTCCACCTGATCTCAATGGCTGGCTGAAGACGCCAAGCAAAAGCTTACAAGGCAAAGTGCCGACATTCGTGTTTAAATAGGAAAATGAGAGCTTTGCTGGCACTGAGAATGACAATAACTGATTCTAAAAGCCTCTCGGTTGATGTTGAAGGAGCAGAGGAGGGTGTTCAGCTGGAAAATGATAAAATGAAATGGGATGCTATGCTGAGTCTCAACAGGTTTCACTCAGACTTTTACACCTACAGATTTATTCCATGTCCAACTCAGTAACTACAAAAACCGACTGTTCAGCAACTGGTCTCTTACTTTGTGGTATTAATGTTTTGACCCATTTGTGTATATATACTAAAAGTACTCCCCTGGCTACCTTTGGAGGAGTCATAGGTGTGTTGGTGGCCTCCCTCTCCAGTCTCTTTCTTATATAGTAATGCAGTTTTTGCTCTAGCCTGAGTTGCTTGGAGTGTTCTTTTGTCTTTATAGTGTAGTTATAGCAAAGAGTACAGATTCACCAGTGACTGGACTTTGCAGATACAGGTGTCTTTATACTGCAGTCTCTTGAGACACATTCACCACACTCATATCATCTCCATTACACTAATTGCTGTTTTTAAAATTTTTATTTAGCCTTTCTTTAACCTGGTCGGTCCCGTTGAGATACAGTGACCTCTTTTTCAAAGGAAGTCTGGACCAGACAGCAGCCTGAGAAACATTAAAATTGCAACAACTAGGAATTAAAAATTTACATTAAAACAGTAAGGGTGATAAGTAGCAATAAGTTCCAATGGTGATGAATTCCTTTAGAGTCAGTGTGTCCTGCAGTGACTTCCAGGCAGCAGGTGCACAGCACTTAAACAGTGTTTTCCAAATACAGAATGAACCTTTGTCACGTTCAGAACTCAGATTCAGATTCAGAAAACTTTATTTGTCCCCAGGAGGCAATAAAAAAGGCACGTAGAGCAGGCAGTGCAACAATGACGACGTAATAAAGAAATATGGATACATATATATACAAATCTAGAGCAAGTAATATTGGAATAAAAATAAAAAAGAGAGAAATAAGACAAAAACACAGCTTAGTAACATGCATGTGCAAAATATGTCATACATAGTGCAAATATGAATAAAAAGCAGGTGGAATATGGCAATGAGGTAGATACAAGAATATATCGCAGCAGATATAAATAGCAGAGTGCAAAATGGCATAGTTCAGAGGTCCATGTTAAAGTCCGTGTGTGGTGGTGTGTAGGGAGGATGAGGGGGTGTTATGGTTCATGAGTTGAGGAGTTGGACTGCCCTGGGTACAAAGGTAGACCTTCTCCTCTGTGTCCTGCATGCAGGGCAGCAAAGCCGTCGACCAGAAGGAAGCTACTCACATGCAGAGAAGAGAGCATGTGAGGAGTCACGGATGATCCGGTTTGCCAGTCTACATGTTAACTGTTCATACGCTACAGACAGAGTTCTGAGAGGCAGTCCTATCATTTTTGAGCAGACAGTGACAGTCCTCTGCAGGCAGTTTCTGCTCTGGAGGCTGATGGAGTAGAAACAGCAGGTGATGGAGAAGGTGATGGTGCTCTTATTTAATCCAAAAGAGTTGAGCTTCCTTAGGAAATACTGGCTCTGGTGACATTTCCTGATAATCTCCTCTGTGTTAGAGGAGAATTTCAGCTGGCTGTCAAAGATTGTACCCAGATATTTGTACTCCTCCACAAGCTCAACAGGCATCCCATGGATGGTGGTGGTGACAGCTGTAGCCAGCGCCTTCTGCTTGTAAGTACAAATCATTGGAACGTAGGCAGTAATTGCTGTGGGTTTTAGAAATGTAGTCACATAAATAATGTGGAAGTAGACCGAGGATTGCTTTGTAAATGAAAGTGTACCAGTGCGTAAGACAACGCGTTGCCAGAGGGCCACTCAACTCCAGCATATAAGGTGCAGTGGTGAGTGAGGGCTCTACAACCCGTGATGAACCTGAAGGCACCGTGATACACACAATCCAGAGATGGTAAACAATTCTCTAGGGCATTGTGTGACTGAAATAACCAATTAACTGCACATGTGTTAAAAAAAAAAAGATGTCACTTTATAGAAGGTGAATACTTACAGTCACTACTTTTACATTTGATATTTTTGATTAATTGACATTAGTTTGTATAAATCTGTTTAGACTTTGACATGAAACAGTCTTTTGTTGTAAATTCCGTTTAAAAAAAATCAAATTTAAATTGACCATGACTCAGTGTTGAAAAGCACTGACAGGGGAAACCTCTGTTTATAGGTACTGTATTTTACACAAGCAAGTTCTTTTTCTTTTTTCCTGATGATACAAAACAGGACCATTGACTGATTCTGAAGATGATGTTCTTGGTACTGATAGGATTTATTGTTTTTACTATTTCTGTTAAATATACTGCTGGCTTAATACTGATGTAGCTTTATATGCTACATAAAAGAGTTGTGTTGATTTGTGAATGAATGAGAGGGTCTCGAACTTTATCTCACACTATGTGAATTGGAACAAAACAAGTCAGACAGAGGGTAACGCACATCTGCTTACACTCAAAACATATCAGACACATGAACATGCACTGCAGACACACATACACACACTTACTCAATACTCAAGGCCACTCTAAGACATAACAATATCATGGGAAGAACCTAACACTGATAAAATACATGAGAGCGGAGACATGCAGTCGCCCAAATTAAAGTAATGACACCACATGACTGCTGAAGTAGACTATAGCTAATGCATATGTATATGCATATATACGACCGTGATAATAGAGCATGGTCAATAATGAAGACCTAAAGGCACAAACATACCCAAAATTCATAATAGGGAGGGTTTCTCTTTCTGTACCTGGAACAGATGGATTGGAGAATCATGTGGTGAGAGGCTATAGACAAGCCTGTCCACCAACAAGAGAGAGCCAAGTCTAAACCAGGGCCCGTCTCCAACAGTTTTTGACCAATGACATTGTTGCACATTTTCATAAATACACTCTGTAAACTGTGAATTTCATCCATTACTGGGAAGACGCCTTCAGATTAACACCTTTGTTAACTATAGTCCTCTGAACAGTAATGGTCCTTGATATCAAGCTATTTGGCATTGCACAATAAACAATTTTAACTGAGAGAAGTTGCCTGTTTGCCATCTCAAAAAATGAACACACTCGACAGTACCGTATTTCAAATGGATCAGTGACAGAAACCAGGCCAAGACAATAAAACAACAGTCTATCATACCTATAATCAACCAGTAGCAATAAGAAAACTGTTTCATAGAATGTTCAACAGTTTCACTTTAATGCATCACATGCAAACTGCCATAAAAAAATGACATGAGTTTCACGAACAAGCTTTAACTTAAACAGCCCGTCATACTTTGATAACGGAGGCCTTTGCCCTCAGTCATTCTCTAGGTGGCTTCCATGCAGGCCTCCCAAGGCAGGAAGATATCAGGACTTTAACTGGACTTTGGTGTTATGCATGAATGAAATGAAATGAATGAAGAAGCAGACAGTGATTAATAGACTGTATCAGCAGAAGGTGCCTCACGTCTCCGCATGGTTACTTCTTCGCTATCTGGTAATCGATATGGGATGGCGTGGTACTTCCTGTGGTCCGCTCTCACAGAAGAGTGCAAGAAAACAAGGTTTGACTGCATTTGCATCTGCAGCTAGCAGCAGGACGTGAAGATGTGTGAACCTGTAGCAGCATCAGTGGAATCAGTAGGAAAGTGATACATGTCTCCACTGCAGTGACCCCGGGGAAATGTCTCCCCTTCAATTAGCTTCCTTTGCTCTGTGTATTTGTCTTCCTCACCAATGGGTGTATTCAGTTTGGATAATTATTTCCCTCTGTGACGTCTGTTTATCATTTACAACAACAGCTTACAATCTCACAGAGAGAGCCATTGTTTTTCTCATTACAAAGCGCGGAGCCTGTTCAACCAGGGAGGGAATTAGCATTTGATTAGCAGGAGCTGATATCGAAATGTTGTCGTATTGTGAGTGTGAACAGATGACAAACTGTGACTGTCGCTGCCTAAGTGAACTTAAAAAGACAAAATGTGGGTACAATAAACACTACAAAATAATATACAGTCCTCAGCTGATACATCTTAAAGATTCCAGTGACTTGCTTTACTTTCTTTCCCAGTTTCTACACATAAAGTCTCATTATCTAACAGGCCCAATCACACTAAAACACAAATGCTTACTGATGTTTTCCCTGCTGATATTTTCCATCTTCTTGTTACTTGATTCTAATCATGTGTATCCAGTGGCTTCATGAGCTCAATGTGATGCTGTTTTTTTTTTTTCGTAATGTTTCATCTGATATTTACTTGTTTGAGTCTAACTTTACTGGTCACACAAATGACTCTGCCCAAGGTGTCAAATACTGCTGTCACCCACTGCTTGTATAACATTTGTAGTCTTGACACTAGTTGCAGTCATGCCTTTATGTTGAGCATCCAGATCACAACAATTAAAGTCTGTGCCGGTTCAGTGCTCAGGGCACACTGCAATGTTGTTATTATTATTATTATTATTATTACCCTGACCTTATTCCTGTGAGTGTTTTAGTCATCACAGTGGCAAAACAAAATGTAAAATTTACCTTTCTGTACAACATTAAGTCAATGGCATTCAGAAAATTCAATGAGGTTTCAATATTACAGTAGCATTGGCAGAGATTTAAATTGAGCTCACAATTCCCTGTCAGGTTTTCTAGTTAAAATGTTAACAGTTGTTTCAAGGAAATTTCCCTGGAAATCAGAGAGCGCACAGCTCAGTTCCCTGAGACATGTTGATTCTTTCTGTGTATTATGTTAAAACATTGTCTCTATTTCCTTGTAATTGGTGCCAGTCGCTTTGTTCTGTGCCGGAAATCCACAGGGAAGTAGTTAAAAACACAAGAATCAAACACACAATGAATGATTGTAGAATTTCAGTCCCACAACTATGAAATGTGGAGTTGCCATGATATTAATTATGTTCAGTTACTATAAAAATGATTGATTCCTTTGAACTGGAACACAGGAAACACAGTGTGTTCAATAAGTGACTAGTTGTTTTTCTGCAGACTGTTAGCTTGTTTTTCTCTTGGTCTTTACAGATGTGTGTAGTGTGAGAATATGACAAAAAAAAAAGACAATTAGAAAGGTTGGTATTTTAACAATGGATCCAAAATGGAACTGTCTAACAGAAGGCATCTTTACAAATAGGCAGCCCTATCCAAGATAAATTATGTATCTCTATCAAATTGCACCAAGAAATATGTTTTGTGGGAAATGTAACTGAGTGGATGATGTTTTCTATTTGCATAATAAAGGCATTTTGTTAATTAACATATGTGGCAAGTTGGAAATACACAACCAAGGTTATGTGTAGACACTGGTAGCTCTCGGTTAAGGTTGGAAAAAGGTTGCAAGTTCAACCCATTGCTGGAGAACTATGTGCTTTGTACACCCACTATCCACTCCAATGCGGTTCATGAATACAGTTCTTCATTTCTTCACACAACATAGAATTCTCAGTGACAGGGTTGAAATAGGCCAATAAGTTGACACCCCTTTTATTTAAAAGGTTTTATTTGTAGCATGAATTCTGGTCTCATATATGGAGCAATAACAGTTTCTTCCATTTTGAACTCTCTTTTCCCTCAAAGGTCAGTGCTGTCAAAGTCCAGCAAAGTTAAACTTAACACACACACACACACACACACACACACACACACACACACACACAAAACATTGCGCACATGACAGAATAAAGAAAACCCAGTTAGTCTTGAAGAGAGCAGCTGACAAAGCTTTCATATTAGGAACTAATTCACACTATACCCCTTATGCAACACAGATGAAAGTGACAGCAGCTTTGTCAGTTATGCTTTGATGCATTTCTTTCTTTTTTGGATCATGGAGGAGTTGAGAAGTTGCAACATACTCACTCCCAAAGGCAGCGTTTCAGATATTTACACCAAGTGATGCTGTCAGCAAGAACAGAGTGATTGGCCACAGCATTGAAACCACTTATCTCATTTTGTATATGTCCACCTTGAGCTGCCAAAATATCTCTAAACTTTTTAGGGTATGGATACGGGACTAGACAAATATAGGGGGAAAAAAAATAAAAAGATTGCATTCAACATTACAAAAGTAACTTCGTGCAAAAAATTCAATGTAACAATGCATCTTAATAGAGCATTTCATATTTCAGTGACAGAAGCATTGCACAAATATTGACCAAACTGTCAAAAGTGACTAGTTTAAGGAAAGTTATCCCTCACATTGTGATTTCGCAGAAAACCTACACAGGAATTAGTCTTATGCTTAGACCCTGTGAGCATTTACAGCCCCATCTTCATTCCAGATCTGGACCATATACACCTAAACACCTAACCTTTGTTCTGAACCTGCACTGTTTAAAGCCTATGCATTAATTAATTATGCACAATGCAAGAACACAAAAATACAGAAAGGCACATTCAATACTACTCGATTTAAAACGTTTCTTCTTAGTTTTTGCTTGGAATCTTGTGGTGTAAATTTTTTTAAAAAATCATTGTATAATTTATTTTTCTAAAAACACTGTTTCCTAAATCAACTGGGCCACATTTAGTTTTTTTGTCAAATGCTACTCAAACAAAAGGGAATAAGGCATTTGTTTAGGACTATTTTTAGTGGTAGCTTAATCCACATTTGGTGCTCTAGTGAGTATTTCCAGTTACAGAAGGGTGTAGGTGGCACAGATCAAAATAAACCACAGTGTGCGTGGTCACGGTAATGATAAGGGAATGCGTCAGCTGGTGAAACAGTGTGGTTCATTGATGTGCTTTTATTAGCTTCTTCAACAATGAAGCAATGAAACTGCAGATACACACAATCCATTGGACAAAGTAGACTAATTTACAATGCAAATAATGGAGACTATCATCAGTTTTATCCCGTAAACCTAAAAATGTCAGCCAAAAATAGTGTGATGAATCCAACAGTGCTTGTAAAAAAAAAAAAAAAAAAAAAGACGTTGGTCCACTTCTCTGGACTTTGGATGCATACTGATACATCTGCTCCAGACAGCTACTCAATGAGACTCTATTCAGACACTGGTGCAGCAGCTCAAGCAGCACCAGAGGCTTCATAAGCATCTAACCAACCACCTGTCTGATGTCTTAACTTAAATTTGAAGGCTGAGTGATCTTGCAACAGAGTTTGAAAAGTTCTATGACTCTGGGGTTTATGAAATTCCTCCCTAAGCACATACACACACACACGCACGCACGCACGCACGCACGCACACACACACAAAATCATCAGATGATCTAAAGCCGGCCTCGCACTGAAAAAGTTGTTCTCTTCAGTCCCTGAAAAGTCGACATTTTGAGAGTCTGTGGTGGTTTCAGGTTTGGACAGAGCAGACAGATATATACCTATACACAAAAGCAGTCTCATGCAGGCAGAAAGCATTCTCGCTGTCTCTCACGCACACATGCACAGAATCATTACGCTCACACATGCCCTGAGGGTTACTGGCTCAGTCTGCCCTTCATCCCGCTCAGCAGCATGCACACATCGTCTGCTGGAGAGGCAGGATAGCTCGGTGGGCTGACCTTTACAGGCATACAGCCCTGAGCCGAGGCTTCCTGCCCTAGGGCTCTGTGATTCATCTAAACTACTGATCGCTTCTGTTGCGAGGGGCGGAGGAAAGAGACACGACTGAAATGGCGATGCAGCTCTGCCCCAAAGTAAAGGGACAGTACGTAAGATTTGTGCTGCACAACAACACTGTGTGACCTTTAAATCAGGCATGGTAATTAGCATTTCTCTAAACTTACTTTCTGAAATGTTTACACGTGTTGGAAGTTTTTTTTAGCTTTGGGAAATTTCACGATCCTCAGCCCTCAACAGGTGAGGACAACGCCACGGGCTAGCCACCAGCAAGATGGTTCCTTTAGATCGCCAGTGTAATTAGTGAAGGCTCCTGTTTGTTGTTGTGGAAATGTGACTTTGCTGCAGGGTTGGCATGTCCGGCCAGATTGTACGGCCCAGAGGTAATTCCATGAGTTGAGCTTAGACCTTGTACGCTGAGCAAATGGTTTTCCTGAGTTATTCAAGTCATTTTATGACTGTTAAACTTAAATTTTGAATATATTAAAATTAATTTTTATGCAATACACGAGCATCGTCTTTTTCTGCCACTGGATGTATTTGCATTGTGAAATTGCCTCTTTATTGGCCATATAAGACTTTCAAAGTTAGACTTGACCGTCAAAAGTTTTCTGAAGGTTTTGCTGCCACAGAGGAAATAAATGAATTACGATTGAAAACAAGTTCATAGTGTCTCCCGGTATCTTTACTGTAGATGGGCTGTAATCCTGAATGAGGTGGATCAAGTGGATCAGAAGCATGCCTAGCATTTTTTACAGATTGTGCACCATCAATTCTTTTGGCTGCACCAACATAATCAATAAAATGAAACCCAAGTTGAAGGTAGAGCTTGAAGCATTTACAGAACCGGACTTCTAGAGAACGCTCCTTTTATTTCAGACTTTGAATATGAATGTTGCTTTCTTTTTTTTCTTTTTCAGCCTCAGAATTTTTTGTTCACACCATTTATTTCCTCTGAGAAAAACAAGAAAAAAAAATACATTTTTGGCCACATAGTTATCTAGGTGATGGTGCTGCTGTCTCCACCCCCTTCAGGAAGAAGACTCTCTCTTGCAGCAAACAGTTTACATGGTGCTGACTGAGAGGCCAGCCACCACCTCTAACTTTCTTTTAGAGGGGAAATTTTACATGAAAATATCTCCAAATTCACAGACGCCCATTGCTGTTTTTGGCTCATGTGTTTGGTGCATTTGTCAAACAAGCTGTGGTTATAAAATCACGATTACAGCTGCAGAGTTGCAGCTTGGAAATGTCTCTGAAGTGACTGTTGGTTAACATGCAGTGTTAATCTACTGTATTTCAGTCGCTTTTTTATTCTTGTTCTGTTGTCTGGCAACAGAAGCAGAAAAAAATGTGTTTCTGGGCTGATGAATTGTAAGATATTCTAAACATAACCTGGATCACAAAATAATTATTTTATAAAAAGAACATGGATAGATGCAAATAATTATTCCATTAAAACTTTCTGCCAGAGGACAAGGTTCGTGTTCGTTCAGTGTCTGAGCAGTGATGATTATTTTCACACTGTGGTCTGCACATAGTAAAAATAGAGCAACAGATGTGCAGCTAATTGTGCAGGGGAAACGTATAGAAAATATAATTACTGTGTGTGGATTTGGTGTCACATTGGTGATTTTTTAACAACCAGATTGCTTCTCTCTAATTATTTCTGCCAGGCACTGAAGCTGAGTTTCTCTCTCTGCCCACCAGCACACAGTTAGCATTTTAGGATGCTTTGTGAAGCAGGTTTCTCATCTGCGTAAACCACAAAACTACATTTTTATTTAGAATGGGTGTTAGACAGAACCTGATAACAAAAACAATGACGTTCGCTGCAGCAACGTCTTTTTGTTTTCCACTCTTAAAACCAAGTTCTTGCTGGCATATTTATTTATTTCAGTGTTTAGTATTCTCCATAGCTCACCTGTACTGTTGAATTATGACAAGCAGGCACTGTTGGACATCACTAAACCTCAACAACACAGCAATCATCAGTCTAATACTCCTGTACCTAATCTACATTCGTTGCTCCACAGCAAGCCACTGGTGCCTCCAAAAAGCCCTTTCTGCATCATGTTTGAGTGAGAAGCGAATGGGAGAGACTCCTGCTGAAGTGCAAGCAAGGCAAAAGAGGAGTTTGTCATACTAGGCTAAAACTTCATGCTAAACAATCACTGCTAGTGTTAACAAATGTGCAGTCACTGAAAAGTGATGAGCTCGAGCTTGAATATTCACAGAAACATGGCTGTCAACCAGTGTACTTGACTTGGCAGTGCCACCACTTTACACCCACTGAATATTTAGTGAAAAACACATTGTACAGAAGCATTAACTGCTACTGTTAAAATGTGGACTCTTCTACCGACCATGGGAATTTAGTGCTGTGTTTTTAGCGACTGTCTAAACTCCACCACATGCTAATTCACCACTAGCACTTGGTTTACTTCATCAGCACTCAGAAAACCACACACCCTGATGCTCTTTTAATTGCTGCTGGAGACTTTAACCAATTCTATACACTGGGTTTGCTACCAAAGTGTTACCAGCATGTGATCATACAAGGTGGAGAGGGTCCACAGCAATGAATTCCTGGGTGATGCAACAAGAGGTCGACACTGGTCTGTGCAGATGATCACATTGCTACTCATCGAGCAGAGACAAAAACAGAGTAGGTGGTTTTAACATGGACAGCAGCTTCAACACTTATAGACTGGGCTGTAGCACCATGTCCATAATATTTCCTGAGGTAAGCCCAGTGGGCGGGCACAGCACAAGGTTTCTGGAGAATTTAGATTTTCCTACTGCGTTTGGTTCCATTGATAGAAAGCATGTAGAAATCAAAGCAACTCTTTTATTGATGAATCAAAAAGGTGTGGATGATCGAGAATCTCCTTGCACAGCATCCCCTTACACCAAACATTTGTTTTAAGCAACATTTGCCTTTGTGAGACATGCTATTTGGAGCAGACCCTCGTGAATTTGGGTGGATGATGAAGTTTACATCTTGTATACACCTAAGAATGTAGAATAAATGAATTGCCCTTTACAGATAATTTGCGGACATTCAGGACATCGTCAAGGATCTTCAACACTTTCTACATTTGTATCTCGACTGACTGCATTTGTATCACTGCATAGAAGGAGGACCATACCGTCAAAGAAAATCAACGTCTGCAGAGGTGAAAGGAAAGGTAAAGTAGTAAAGGTTGCAGAGAAATCAGTCGGGGCAACACCTACCATCTACCACAGGATGTCTACCGCTGGAGAGTCTGTACAAGAGCCTGCAGCATCATCGAAGACCCTACCCACTCCTAACACCTGCTTTTCACACTTATGCCCTCTGACAGGAAGTACAGAAGTGTGAAATGCAGAACTTGTCGGATGAAGGACAACTTTAGTCCCCAGGCTGATCAACAAAGTGCCCCTTTCCCCCACCTTAACCCACATCACCATACACAAAGCTTGATTCTGGCCCCCTCAAACACACTCTTCATGCTCACAATTATGCATTTCCTTTCAGACAGTGGACTGAACTGAACTGACATACTCTACTCAAAAAGCTAATATATTACTACTGTGCACTTATTTCTAATACAGACTGAATTCTTTTATTTCTCTTTTATTTTATTACCACTTTTTATATTGTAAATGTACACTACCATTCGAAGGTTTGTGGTCACCCAGACAATTTCATGTTTTCCATGAAAACTCACACTTTTATTCATGTGCTAACATAACTGCACAAAGGTTTTCTAATCATCAATTAGCCTTTCAACACCATTAGCTAACACAATGCACCATTAGAACACAAGAGTGGTGTTTCCAGCTAGAATAGTCATTTATCACATTAACGTCTAGACTGTATTTCTAAATAATTTAATGTTATCATCATTAAACAAATGCTTTTCTTTAAAAAATAAAGACATTTCTAAGTGCTCCCAAACTTTTGAACAGTTGTGTATATTATTTTCCTTGTTCCTCTCATTTTCATATATTTTATACAACACATTTTCTGCAGCTGAAGAAATTTCACTCGTAGTCCTTCGAAATTTGCTGTAGTGGGATGTTTATTGGTATTCCGGCATACGGTGGGCTTACCAACACAGAGCATGAATCTGTGAAGGTAAGCCGACCCAGAGCATTTGCAGACTACACATTTTATAGGGATGGTCAGAGGGTAGGAAGGGGGCTATATGTAAATGCAAGGATGAATAGTGGCTAATTTGCTTTGGTTGCTCATCAGTGACAGAGGGTAAGACAACAAAGAACAAAAGGTAATTCAATCAAGGGGTCTGGGTGCAGCAAAGGGTAAGAGATGAGGAATCTAGCAAACAGCTGAAAATAGTAAAGATGCAACAATAAAAGTTAAGTGGGGGGTTTGATAGACAGTAACAAATAAAAAAAGATGAAAGAATTGTGGATGACCATGGAAATGAAATGAAGGGGTGATACTAGAAGGTATCTGTAGCAAAAGGTGTGCTATTTTCTTCACTGCTGATAAATGGCACTATATAAAGAAAGAATTATATAGTGCAGGGAAACTCTGACTCTGACTTGGCACTGTCAGGCATGGCAACTTGCCCTGAAGAATTAGTTGGACTAAAAGAACTTAGTTATGGAATTAGAAGCAAATCATCATACAGTACAAATCATAAATCCCTTAAAAATTAATGAGCTTTTTATTTTTCCTCGTAACATTTGCTATTTAGGAGATGATGGCTTAATAAAATACAATTTGTTTTATGACAGATGTGTCACTTCTAAAACTGAAGATTTGGTCTGAACATGGGATAAGCTTTAAAACTTAGATAAAATGCTGTCCTTGAGCTAAACGGTTTGTCGGTCATATTCATATTTCTGTGTTTGTTTGCACATTGGTTGGTGCTGGAGCTGAGGACTTTACTGCTCACTGCCTAAGAACCATAATTACACATAGCTTCACCCAATGTCGTCCCCTCATTCGCTCATAATCACGGATTATAGACATGGTACAGTACATCAGTCACCGCAAATGAATCAGCGGGGCGTGCTCGCTGCGAGAGAGATTGGAGCTCGTGTTGCACCACAGCCAAGTACAGGATGCCAAAAACGTTCGACTGACTCACAGCGATTCTCACGCAGGAAACTGTGACGACATGTGACTTGTAGGAGTCGGAACACGGAGTGACAGCGTGTGTGGCGGCGGCACACGAACACGGCAGCAGGTAGAGCAGGAACAGATACTGCCGGCGAGTGAATCACTTAGTGTTGGGAGCATGCTGCCCTTCTCACCTCCCCAAGGGGAAATATTTTTTAATGCCTCCTCCTAATAATAGCCTAGACAGCCACAAAGCCACCCCAGATATTGAACAGTACAGGGAATGCAACAAAAAAGAAAAAAGAAAATAAAGGAGTGGAAATTCAACACAAATCACCCACAATTGTGTGAATCAATGGAACTGTATGTGATTAAGGAGCTTCTATGAATACACAGTGTGGATCTGTTCTTTACTGTAGAAGATGGGCACAGTTAATGGATGTCTGGTAGAATGAGGCTGATGCACTCGTTCGGAGAGTATTGCAAGATAATTTACCTCTTTGACATATTAGAAACATACTGGAATTGGTATTGGCATTACTTTTGAAAGCATCCTCACTTAGTTTTTAGTAAAAATACCCTTTATTCTGAAATTGCAACCCGATTTCTATAAAGATGCACATATTTGTAGGAGTGTCAGAAGGCAAATTGACTTCTCATTTATTATTAAATTTTTTTTAAAGATGTTTCTTTTTTTATTGAAGATTCTTCTTCAGTTCTACCTGACTAATGGTAAGTCCAGATATACCGTATATTGTCATCCCCAACTCATATGCCACATGGCTGGCCCCCGAGACTCACGAGCCTTAAGGTGTTCATGGTAGTAAAATTTTATTGGGAGATATTGCAAGACTGCATTATAAGTACCTGGTAAATGGTGGCATAGAAGCCCTACGTCTGTTTAGAGATGGCTATTCCAGGTTACCACAGATGGCTTCTTTCACCACTTTCTCAAACTATTTGTCTTTTGTGTTCACAATATGAATATTCTGGATGGAGAACGACTGAGTCTACAGAGACAAAGATGTACAGAAGACACAAGGAAAAACCTGCTAAAAGCTGTGACTTGTATATGTTAACATGCATAAAATGGTATAATATTATTTTCACCTAATTGATTAGTAACAATTCAGGGCAAAACAATTATATTTATCTAACTAATTTCATTACAGTGAAATACAAATATATAATATGTAAGAATAAATACATAAAAGTATTATAAAATGCAACAATAGCATATAAGGACAATATAAAATAATTAAAACAGTACTACAGACATACAGCACGATTATTTACCTCTTTGAAGTACTAGAAACATGCTGGAATTGGTAGTAGCATTACTTTTCAGTAGGCAATACCTACTGAAAACGTATTTTTATGTGCAAACTTGCTAAAAAAATTGCATAAAATTAGTTATTTATTGACAATTGATTATAAAATCAATTAGAAAAACAGCTGCATATTAATTTAATAGTTGACAATTAACTGATTAATTGTATTGCTTTGTTGTTGGCAGCAACTCCTCTGATTGGCCAGTGTGGCTTTGCAATTATATTTATATTACTTGTTTCATTACAGTGAAATATACAGCACATTACATACAAGTATTAGTAAAATAATGAAATAGAAAATGCAACAAAAGCATATCTGAACACAGCAAAAGAATTAACACAGTAGCACATATAAAGCACAAAACCCAGACTCTTTCACAGTCACAACGCCAGAGGAAACAAACTGCTGTTGAACGTGCATGCAGTTGTGACTGATCTCAGGTCATCAGACAACAAGTATTACTGTTAGAAACACTGTATTAGGATCATCTACTGTGAAATTGATGCACTTTGGCTTGCGGCCTATTATCCGCCAACACTTGTCAACAACATTTAAATGAGCTTTAGATTAAGTTTAGGGAAAAGGTCATGAGGAAAGCCAAGAAAAACAATGTTTAAATGAAAAGGCATACATTGCAGCCAATGGGGTTATGTGCTAGTTCTGTATATGGTTGTTTGGCTTTAGCTCAATGAAAATTCTGAGAGATGTGTCCAGACAGAACTAGAAGTGAATTTTAGAGGTGGTGACGTTGCGTTCATAGTCAATAGAAAGATGCCATTAGATGTGTAATTGCCCAGGGCATTGTAAATTGACACATCAGGACAAAGGACAATGTTTTGACTTGCACAGCACTTTCAGAATGTGTTTTATCAATGTACAAAGACAAGAGAAAAAGGGGGGAAAAAGAGAGACATGTGGTAATCCAAATTACATTTACAAAAGTAGCCATTTTAACCAAAGCCTGACATAACCCCAACACGTACACTGCAGTTCAAAAGTTTGGGGTCACTTTTTGAAAGAAAAACATTTTTTTCAATGAAGATAGCTTTAAATTATTTTTAAAGGAATATCTCCATAGGGGTACAGAGGTCCATTTCCAGCAACCATCACTCCTGTGTTCTAATACAACATTCTGTTAGCTAATGGTGTTGAAAGACTAATTGATGATTGGAAAACCCTTGTGCGATGTAGAAAAGTGTGAGCTTTCGTGGAAAACATGAAATTGCCTGGGTGACCCCAAACTTTCAATGGTAGTGTAGTTTTCGCGTATAAAGCTTAAGCATCATTTAAAAGCAATAAATCTGTTTTGTGCAGTGTTTCGGCCTTCTTGGATCTTTTCCTCAGCTCCTTGGTCCACCATGCTCAGGTCAAAGAACTTCAGCATTTTGAAGATATTTAGCTAAACATATACCTAAAAGGCCACAACAGACATGTTCCTTCCATGACATCAAGGTTTCCCAAAAAGCTCAAGACTGATTTTATGATTTCCATCAACTCCAGAGAAAATGTCAGGTTTTCAGCTTCATCGGTGCTGGTCAGGTAATGTACAGTGGGCGTATTAGAACTATTTCACAGCTGCTTGCTGCTGCTGGAAATATGGCTGATAAGATACTCAGGCTGGACCAGAACAGTAAAGTTATGGACTTTTAAACCAAAAAAACAAGCTTAAATGGGACCTAAAGCCTGATGGAGCTGAGGGGAACTGAGTAACTGCACTTAAAATACACTATGTACTTCTTTTTTGAAGCCATTTGTTATAATTAGATTATTGTAACTGTCAGAGCATTTTATTAACATACACATATTATTTGTAAAATGGTACAAACATATATTTGTGCTTTCTTCTCAAAAGGATGACTGTCAGTGTGTGCTAATATTTCTCATGTATCTGTGCTTTCTCTTGCATACAATCACCTATCAAACCCAGATCAGTGAGCACAGTAATCACTAATCAAATTCATTATTCATTACTCTGCTATCGTCCAGCATGAACGGCCAAAAGAGACATCTCCAGCAGTTTTGCAGCTTATATAGCTCTGATTTCTACATAAATCAGAATTTCAGAGCCTACATCTGTTTTGGGAAGTCTAGGCAGCTCATTTTAGCAGCTTTAGCCACAGTATGTCCAACGCTTGTAAAGGCCAGGAGAGTGCACGTTTTTTTTTTCCTTTTTTCTTTTGGCTTCAAAAACTGAACGTGAGTTCAGGCGGGCTGCACAATCCCAGCACATCAGCTGATGACCCATCTGATTCCCGTCTCTGCATCCACTTGGCAAACCTCATACAGGCCGTGCTATTTAAGCAGCTTTAGCCTGTTGCTTTTCCTCTGCAAGCTGCTTTGCAACCGGCCTCCACCTCAGCTCATCCTTTCCATACTGCATCTGACTTAATCAATACCATATCTGTAGTCGCTGATGCCTGCTCTGTTCTGTAACCCGGGGGGGCTTTTCAACCGCTGTCCTTGGCTCAGACTTTCAATTTACACACATGCAAAGGCAGAAAGGTCACAGAAAACAGCCATACTGCCAAACATAAATTGCTGTAGGCCAATAACAAATAGTTTGAGCAATGCTAAGAAGATGGGGGCTTAATTGAAAGAAACAGGCAAAATAAGCTGGTTACCATGTTGTTTGGGGGCCGCTAATTGCCAGATGTTTGGATTTACATGCAGAACCCACCTCAACATTCATTCTGCAACAAATTCTCAGGTAAATCCAAGAGAAAGAACTTGATCTCGATGTGACAGTTTTGACATTCCTTGAGTTTGAGCTTACGATGACAGCAGGTCACTGTGGGACCTTGAAAAAACCTCAGTGGAACACCAGGAACAATGACAGGCATGTGTGCATAACAGCAAAAAAAATGTCCTGAGGGAAAATGAAACAGAAAAACAAACATTTGTAGACATACATATGTACACAAACATACATTAATTACAGCTTTTTGAATAAACATGAGCCCTGACTCCAACTTTTGCTACTGCTGTTATGAAATCAGTGTGTTTAGTTATTTTATGTGGCATATTAGCACGCTATTAAACGCTGCATTCACCTTATTTGTCCAGTGTAACCTGTGGAAAGTAAAATATATTGCTTTGAAGTCGGATCTACTTGAATGTTGACAGTAGCAGCAAAGCCAATCAGAAGGGAAAACAACATGTTTACATATCCATAGCTCCGCTCCCAGCAACTTATTCATACATTTAGAATTTTTGCATTAGAGAACCAGCCGTGCGGCAGGCTTGTTTACTTTTGCTGTTTTTCTCTGCGAGCCTGAAAACCTTTGCTGCCGTTCTTCTTGTGCTGAGTGTTTTTTTTTTTTTTTTTTTGAAGGAACAAATAAGAATCGTGGGAAGGACGGGCAGAGGTGAGACAGGTGCGGAAATATTCTAATGTTCAACTGGTTTTGAAAACATGCAGGATCGTGATGTGGCTGGCAATGGCTCAGATGAATATTCATGCCAGCTTCACCCCTGTTCCTCGGCTAATTGGTGCTGAGTCATGTATATTCATCTGCCTATCTCCCTGCGACAGCTCATCGTGCTGCAACAGTTCACTCTCCTTTGATCTAAGGAAATGGGCCATTCATTTTCATATCTGCTGCAGCTTTCTTCGCAGCGCATGTCTTTCCACTACGCATTGCTGCTCAGCTTGGTTTTAGTAGATTAAGGTTTAAAGTTCCCCATTGTTACTTTGGTTATCGAGAAAAGTTTTACCTCGAGAAAAAGTTCGGCTTCAATAACTCTCTTTCAGTCGGGTGTGGAAGTTTCTGTTCCTCTTGTAAAAAGGAGATATTGAAATTATTCCATTAAAACAGCCAATTCTTGTTTCAGATTTGTCCCAGCTGTGAATACTGTAAATGTTCGCACACAGTTTTCGTGTGTAATGAGGGATTATTACTTAAGTTTGCCCACTTTCAGTCTGACATCCATAAAAAGACTCCTAAGTTCCATTCAACTCCATTTACAGTGTGAAGCACTTCTTCAACAGTCAGGATCTATTTTCTTAAAGTTTCATCTCTCTTGATTAGGAATTTGATGTGAAGAATTTTCTGTAAACATACGTCCTTCCTCCAGAGCCTCACATAACTGGATTGCTAAATAATTAAACAAAATGAATTATTTGACAAATCAGTTGCTCAATCAATTTGATTTTGGAGTGTAGTTTTCTGGTTATTTAAATGCTGCAGTAGTATAATCAGAATGAAATATTTAATGCCTCATTCTTCCCCCTGTTAGAATAAGTCTTCAAGTTTTAAATATTGCCTGTAATTGTTGTCTTTTTGTCTATTAAACATGGTACAAATGAAACAAAAGCCATTTGAGTCCATTTTTAAAAATATGTTTGATCTGTCTAATCTCCCTATGTTTTATTATTGTCATTATATTTCACAACTAATTATTACTCTGCCAAGGAATGCAGCAACGTCATGTGACGATCGGCGTACGTTTGTCCGTCTGTTTGACTGTCTGTTAGCAACATTGCTCAAAAACGGAATCACGGATTTGGATGAAATTTTCAGGGAAGGTCAGAAATGACACAAGGACCAAGTGATTAGATTTTGGCAGTGATGCCGCTTATAGTCTGGATCCACGGATTTGGTAAATATTTCTGTTGTTACGCCCAGCCTAGGGGTTACTGAACTTACATGAAGTGCCGTCCTTCTATTGGTCCAAAGCAGCTGCAACACACATTTTCTTACTGAAGTTAAGTGTTTATTCATAATAAATGGTGGAAAAGAAGGATGTGGTTTCAACAAAACAAAGGTAGGCTAATGTGTAACTAAAATCCGGAGTGAGCCAAACCAAAATAACAAACAAAACCCCACTAATCTGTTTAGAAAAACTGGTCTAACGAAACAAAAAGAGGTACAAGAACAACAAAGTCTTACCTCCCTATCTTAAATTAAACAAGAGAGAAACAAGTTAACCAAAAAGTGACTGCTCACTCCTAAAATACTATAACCTCCAAATCACAGACTACTACTAACAAACGAGTTGTGCTGCTGTGTGCTTGGTTGGAAGCAGGGTAGGATGGATTGCCACGCGCTCTGACCCTCCGACCTGGAGACAACGTCACCATCTCGCCTTGATATCACAGCCTTCCTGGTAGCCCCAACCAATCCTATGTCCTTCTGGCGTCCAATCCTGTCAGAGGTAGAGCGCAGCACTATTTGCATACCAGATGGCAAATATAAAGGAAACACACTGATCGGCACAGGAAAAACACAATGCACAACCGCAGTCGTAACATCTGTGTTGTGTGATAGTGGCATGGCATCACTGTAACTATGACAACAACTGAACATTTCATCAGCTGCCTGCTGACGATCACATAATTGCGATCCTGCTACAAATCCACTGCTGTGGACTTACTAGTATTTATCCGCTGGAAATGTTACAAGGAACAACTGATTAAATTGTCAGGGTATGAGGGTGTCACATGATTTGGTAAGTGCTCAGCAAGGTCATTTTTTATTGAAGATTTCATCGGTCGGAAATGATACAAAGACTGAGCAGCCTCGATTGGGTACTGCGCTCTCTGAGTGCTTTTCTTGTTTATTATGTGGTTTTTTGTTGTAGAAATGATGAGTGTACTACATTGTGCGTGATCTTCTGTAACGCGCTAATACAATTTTGATCTTACTTCATAATACCCATTTACCATGAATCACTGTTACTGCTCCAGAGATAATTACATTGAATGCTGGTGGTACACAGAACAGTCTCTTAGTGGAAAGTGGGAGCTTTCATTTTTTGTTTATGCCGATCTGTTACTGTCAGGTGCCAGTTCTAGTCTGGCCTAAGGTGATGGCGAAGAGGGTTTAAAGCTGATACTGGAGTCTTGTTTCTCTTAAGTCTTGTGCGTCAACACCGGTGAACTTAAATGACCCTAACTCATGCTGGTGCTGACAGTTAACTTTGCTTTTAATGCTGGCATTTTTTTCTTTGTACTTCTTATAAATAGTTCAGAAATTTTGTGCATAGCACCAGGCAGTGTAGGAGTGAACCGCAATCTCTATTTGAACACTGTCTTCCCCTGTTTTGTTAAGCGCCGGGCATAAGGGTTAGTGAAAATGTCTTTCCATTTGTTTCTTTTGTCCACTCTGGAATTACCAGAGCACTTGTTTATATTATTTTGGCCTTTGGTTCACCCTGAATCTCAGTTTTCCTGACTGTGAATGACGTTTTTCAGTCATTTTCACCCTGTTGTCCTTACGTTGTGCTCTCCTACTCCTTCTACCGAGGCATAACAATTATGAATGCACTGATGTCAGCATGATGTAACTAATCTGTTGTCAGTGGACAGTATGACTCTGACTGTGTGTTGACTGGCTGTCAGATGCTGGAATTCAGTATGTGGATTTTTTTCCTCACCACAGTGTCAGAAATAATGGCCAAAAGATGAAAAATAAGAAAGCTGACTTGTCACTTTACTGTAAGTGTGTTTATAGAGTGGATTTTGGCAAGAATGCAATCTTATCCCAACATTTTACCACATTAAATGGTGTTCAATATGTTCTTCATATTTGTGTTTTGCATCAATTGTTGTATTTTATTGTTATTATTGTTGTAGGTTATGCACCTTGTGGGTTGGAGCAATGATTCAAAAGATGTGAGGAGACTAGAATTTTGGACAGGGGTCCTTGACTTACATCGGAATTCTGCTGCTATAGATCGATGTAAATCGTTCTTTGTCGTAAGTTGAAACTCCGGCGAAAATGCAAACAAAGCCGTTACGTGCATCACGATATCAATCAGTTCTTCTATCGATCGAGTCATGAATACCAATGACTTTCATGCATGTTTGAGTAATTTTACTAGAACAGGATATTGTAACAGACTGATATTGTTGGTGATGTTGAGATTTCAATGTTTATTGTTCAGTTTGAGATTTACCTAATGTCAGTGAACATGCCATGTTTAGTTAGCTCACCTCTGATTGGCTCAGAGTCAGCAGCAGTGTGTGTGTCGAGAGAGAGAGAGCTGGGAATGGTGGCTAATTCTGGGATGAAGTTATAGGTTTTTTGTAGTTCTTTTGGCATTGGCTACAGTCCACAGTAGCCTGTGTGAATGTCCAATAAAGGGGCTGCTTAGTAGCAACAGAAATAGGAATTAATTGACACACACAGTGGATAATCACATAACCTTAAATGCTGCTCTTGTTCCCATTAATACACAGTGTAAAATATACTTCTGCTCTCTCCACAGTGTCTTCCACCCTGTATTACTCACAAAGGACAATTAATGAATAGATATTCCATAACAGGTTCCTGATAAATAGAAACATTACAATAAAACCGTTGATTGTTTCAGTTTTTCCTGATTAAACCAGAGCGATGCGTGGAAAAACACAGTTTCCACCTCTGAATCACTTACAATTAATCTTACTCCAGTCGGAGTTGATCCAGGGAGGATTTAAAGGAGCTTGGGTAGTCTAGCAGCAATGTTCTGCTTCATGTTGACACAGATGTAAACACAGACACTTGGGAGTTGCCCAGCAGCAACTACTACACACTTAAGCCCCCTTTCAGACATGCACTCTGTTCCATCAATCTGGCTGCATCTGTTCAAACGCATTCATGCGTGAACAAGCACCCTGGTCACTTATCTGCTAAAGTTGCATCGACAGTCTATTGGGTTGGATCTAGCAATGTTTCCATATAACTTTTAACACGGCACACATGAATTAACAGACAGGGAAGAAGATGATATAGGTAGTTCTTTTATCATCAGTGAGTTCACGCTTTCTATATATGGGTCATTCCAGAATTGGAGGACATTTTACGTTCCAACCATCAAATTTCAAATTATCCACATTATCCAAATGGTAAAACATTCAGCTATTGTGTAAATGTACTTGTTCTGAGACCAAATCTAAAAAAAAAATAAACAAAAATACAGCAGAAAAGAATGTTTGAAAATAGTTTTAAAAATACCAAGTAATTCTGGAGTTCCCCCTAAAATGCCATTTTTTTCTGTTGTCTAATCCCAATGATGATCTAATAGAAACTCAAATAAAACTGTTAAAATGAAATTTAAATCTCCTATGTTTGGTATGATTGTTTTGATATCTTTTGCAATTGTGGGAAAATATTTTTTAAACAACATAATATTTTAAATAATACATTTTCATGCATGTGTCCCACAACATGCACGCAACCCTGTTAGCACAACCCTTTTAGCTGGTAGAAGAAGAAGAAAACAATGAATCACATGATATGCTGGAATTCGCATCAAACAGTTTTCCAAAAGAATGGGTAGAGCAAAGCTATGTCCTCTCTTCTATTTTTTAGATTTTCACAACATTGTCAGCCTTGATTGAATGTCTCATTCTATCGCATTCAACCGTTATGCAGATAATCAGGATAAGACAAATTCTTTTTACTTTTTTTCAATCAGTAAGTTTGTCCTCTTGGTCAGCAGTAACAGCTAGAGAAATATCTAGCTTCGACTCCTGAGAAAAAGCTAATATTAGCATGTTTTAGCAGCCCTGTTATGTGATTAGGGTAGGGTTAGCGACCAACACATAAAACATGGAATAAAAATGTTACCATTGATGTGTAAGCTGAGCCAATCAAGCCTGTGATAGTTTATTACCTATTACTGATGAATACAGAGAAGGTTTATTTTTCAAAAATTTTGAAGCCCAAATGTCCTCCAATTCTGAAATGACCCACATAGTTATGGGAAGGGATCTATGCGCACAATAATTAAGATTCCTACTGCAAAACTGTGATCCAGGGAATCTCTGAAAAACTTATAATGGCAGAAAAATGTTTTGGCTCTAGTAAACAGATCACACTTTTACAGGAAAATAATATTCCAGCTCAATATGTGGAGCTACAGCAGCCAATTAACAAAAGCGTTTTTAAAAAAATAATAACTGACTTCATGTGAGCTCATCTGTCTGGAATAAAGAAAAGTACAAAGTGTTGTTTGCTGATGAATGCTAACAGATCTTATTAAAAAGCATGTTAAGAGAAGTGCTTGGTAACTACTAACTAGTTTCAACAACTGATTTTGTAAACAAATTAGCATTCTGAAAATTATTATAGTCATCATAGTGTTTGATTTAAGCTAAATTAGACATTTATAAAGGCTTCAATTTATGCTTGCATTTATTTAATTGGTTAATTTAGTTATGTATGAAGTATGACTAAGGAGAGACATGAGTTCTAGATTCAAACTTAAGAACTGGTGCAATTTGAGATCTAGTGAACTGTGGGTTTTAAATTACAAAAATTGTGCACGGAGGCAGATTTTTGCAGAATGAAAATGTCACAATGCAGTTCTCATACTGATTTAGGTGAAGATATGTCTGCTTTCCCCCCATAGTTGACACTGTATACATCTATTGCAATGAAGCACAATGACAGACTTTATCATGCATTCTTAAAGGTCCAGTAAACAGCATCGAAATGAAGGACGTTTTCATTCTTTAACACGGACATGATGGTTGACAGTATAGCCATTTTGCATTTTGAGAAAACTCCATATAAATCATAGAAAGGTGCATGGTTGGAATGGATTGCGAGAATACACGACATTGGAAGCAACAAAGCAGAGCAGAGAAACAGCCCCAGCATGAACTGCTATCAGATCACTGAGTAAAATTGCTTTAGACTATTACACTGGA